>NC_063197.1:5640677-5728177 GCF_017589495.1 Alosa alosa
CTGCCTCATGGTTTACAAACGCAGGCTGTTTACCAAAAGCGTTGGAGAGGGCTTCTGTTTTCTGGACCTGAAATATCCACCGCGGGATGCCAAATATCAGCAAACACAAAGTGTTTGATTGTGTTACATAGAGCAAATATTATGTGAGTGGACCCGCATGGTCCTGTTCTGCTAGCAAAGAGGCCTCCCATGCTGGAGGCTCTGTTTGGCTGAAGAAGTGCTGGGCCGTGGCTAGGGTGCTTCCCGACATATGGCGCAGCTAAGCAACAGTGCATGCACTCTGTTCCCTCCCCCGCCTCTCACATCACTGCACACACACTTCAGTTGCACCTCTCTGTGAGGCCAGCACTCCACCAGCTTGTTGTTAGTATAAAATAAGCAGATGGAGGAGTTAGTCCACTAATATTTTTTGGGTCACTGTGAGACCAGATTAAGATGCACTTATTGGTAATCCCCTGTGGCCTCCTGAAAAATGAAATGACATCTACAGTACACATCAACTTTTTGCTTTCTAGCTTACAAAACATGGTGCCTTTATTTTTTTTTTGTGATTAACTTTTTATTGAAGTCACAACATAAACAAAACTGCACTAATACAAACACTGACCGTCACCACAGTAAAAGCAAAAGTCAAAACCAAGGAAAACAGCTGTACAACATTTAATACAAGTAACATGAAACACAGTTTGCCTGGTTAAATCTGGCTGTTGAGTATTCCAAATTATTATTTTGTGCCTTCATCAACCAGTGCTTCAGTACATTTGTCTCTGTATTAAACCAATATTTTTGTTTTTGTTTTGAATTGTTTTTTTGCTGCTGTAAAGCCACAAAATAGGATTCTCCTATATATTACTTTAAAGTTCAAAGTGGTGTCATCGTTTAACAGACATAAACATGGATCTGGGACTATGGTAGTCCAGAGTATTTTCCCCATAACGTCACACACATGAGTCCATAAAGTGTTTACTTTGGCACATTCCCAGAACAAATGCAAAACTGAAGAATTCAAACATAAAGTACAATTAGGAGTTGACAGAAGACCCATTCTATAAAGTTTGTAAGGAGTGGCATATGATCTATGAATTACTTTAAAGTTGATGAACTGATGACTTCAATTTCGGGTCGTGTTATTTATATTTGACCAGATAACATGGTGTCTTTATCATGTAGCTCTAACTTCAACCATTGTGTATTCTACCTGTTGGCATATTACTGTGAATAACAATGTCCCATGAAGGACATGTCATGTCATGACTGGAGGTCTGTTCTTACCCTGCTGTCATGTTTCTCCATCAGGTACTGGTGAAAGCAGGCGATGCAGTGAAGAAGGGAGATCCTCTCATGGTGATGATTGCCATGAAGATGGAGGTATGATACAGTTATTCCATTAACCAGAAACCAGCAAGTTTCGGCAAGTTAATAATATCTCTCAAAGCTATCCATCAACATTTCTTGGCACTAAAACAATGACTAACTTTGTTTCATGGACTTTGTTTCCTGCCACAGGAGAGAGGAAAGTTGTGGTTTCCTAGTACTTTGGTAAACTACTATGCACAGGTTGTCATCTAGTAGATGTATATTGTACCTGAAGCTCCCAGAGTCTCATCTACTCAAGCAGCAGTTGTATACGAGTTGTTTAGAGCAGCCAAATGGCCTCATTGATTTTCCCATCTGTCCATGGAAAACAAGTCGACAAGTTGGCTCATTTGAGCTTTGGCTTGTGGTATAAATGTTTTCTCCAGCAGACGTCAGCTGTGGTGGTCTGATGTTATTGCTTTATGCTCCAAAGTTATCCATTCTGCCAAGAGGCACTAAAGTCTAAGATTGCTTGAGAAACAATAGTACTTTTTTTATAATGAGTTTTCTCTCTGCCAAAGAATGTATTCCTTTCTGCAGGTCTACTGTATGGAAGTTCATGAGAATGTTTCAGCTTGGTTTGATGACCTTTTCATTTCTCTCTCTTTCTCTCTCTCAGCACACTATCCGTGCTCCTAAGGCCGGAGTCATCAAGAAGGTGTTGTTCAGGGAGGGCTCCCAGGCCAACCGGCACGCTGCTCTGGTGGAGCTGGAGGAGGAGGAGGCCGAGGCGGGCGAGGCAGCCAGCACTTAGGACCTCAGTGAGACTGAAGACGTGGGAGAGTGTTGTACTGTAGTTATCATAGGCGAGATCATAGGAGACAAGCTGGCCATTACGGGCTAATAGGTGTAGTTACTGATGTGTAAAGAGACAGAGCCAGTCAGCACTACATATTATGGTTTGGATCACATTGTACAGTTGCCTTGAAGATTCTTAACGATTGCCTTTCTCTTTTTGGGGACAGATGAAAAGAAAACTGTAAAGTTTATTAAAGTGTTTGTGTTTTCTAATCTCATCTTGTCTTTTTAAAAGCATATGGTGAGACGTGTTCTCTTGACTTTGCTTCTCCGTGCTTAGTGTCATCTCACTAGTGTGGGCCTTTATTCCTTCTCTCTGTTCTTCAGCCCTTTTCTTTTTTTGTTTGTTTTTTGTTTGCCACTGTGTCCTATTTTTCCAGTCCTGTGCCTCTGTGAAGCCTGTGTGGGGTTTTGACTAACTGCCCGACTGATCTTTTGCGGCCCATATATTATGATCACTGTTGGCTGGTATGTGTGGCCGACTCTGAAATGGTTTCCAGCCTTTGTGGGCCCGTCTGGCTGAGTGGATAAGGCCTTCTATCACGAGCAGCTTCTTGTGAAGATCACGTTCCCCTCCCTAAGCCCAGGGGTAATGTAGCACGCTGAATGTTCCATTAAGCATGATCAAAAGCGCCATCATGTGAACACAAGCAGGCCTAACCTGTGGGCGTTTGTAGGTCACTTTTTGGACTAGTGTTTGATGGTGATCAAATGGCAGCGGATGGAAAGTTGGGTCAGCGAGCAGGTGAGACACTCCTGTGGTCCTGTTGTGATGACAAGGGTGCCTTGATGTTGAAATACCACACCATCTCAAGTTTTTTTCTCTCAAATCATGGTCACTGAAATAAACTTTTCTATGCAAATGTCATTTCATTGTCTTTTTATTTTTCATGGTTTTGGTTTGATCATTAGAAGCAAACGACAGTCATTTTGTTTGTCATTGTCATTGCTTGATAGTATCAGTATAGCAGTGGTCAAGCTTTTTTCATGAGTTCACTCCTTACATGACCAGAATCAGGATGGCCACTGATCAAAGAGAATGACATAGGAGTGTGATGTATGCTCTTCTGTCCACTCTCCTCTTGTGTGACTAGGGGCCTGGAAGGGTTTCTCCATGTAGGTTTTCAGCACCCTGTTGTCCATAAGAATGTAGACAGAAACTGCCCCATCTCCGCTAACCTAGAACTATCTAATAGGGTAGATCCACAAGTCCAGAGGGAGGCCTAGTATATCACCTGTTACATATCGGCAGGCCAGTTTAGCACCTGTCTCAGGATGCTGGTGCCACAGTGGTCGACAAGCCCAACAAAACGCCTATACAGTCTACGGGGGCATATTTGTGCCATTTCAACTGCGCTGGTGCCAATTTGACTTGGACACCCCAGTGTTTGATCCCCTTTGCTGTTCAGAGTAACCTCTGTGGTGGCTGGCCTAGCTGTGATGCAGGACTCTCCCCAGGGCCTGCTGATCCATGTGGCTCCATGAGATTGCTGTTCAGGGTAACCTCTGTGGTGGCTGGCCTAGCTGTGATGCAGGACTCTCCCCAGGGCCTGCTGATCCATGTGGCTCCATGAGATTGCTGTTCAGGGTAACCTCTGTGGTGGCTTGCCTAGCTGTGATGCACAGAGGTGGGACCAAGTCACTGTTTGGCAAGTCACAAGTAAGTCCCAAGTCTTAGCAGTCAAGTCCCAAGTAAATACAGAGAAGGGCAAGTCGAGTCCAAGTCCAAGTCACATCAAAGCCAAGTCGAGGTCAAGTCCAAGTCCCAATCTTTTCAAGTCCTGAACAAGTCATTAGGTACTCTTCACTTAATAATGCCATTATTAGACTATCGATCATAATTTTAGCACTTCCATCTAATCCACAGTATTTTTTTTATAAATACAGATTAAAATATGTTCAATGTTTCTGTCTTGTAATCTTTTACGACATATGCATGTGCATACCTGTGTAATATACAGATGTGCATACCTGAGTAATCTGTACAAAACGGATAGCTACATGACACTCAGCACAGCTGCACATATATATAATGTTTTTCCAAATTGCGGAGCCCACTGTAAGGATGAGTAATAATTTGACTGATGGTATTTCACTGCGCTAGGCCACAGATTTGCCTGCAAACAATTTATTAGGCTGTCTGCCAGTGGTGACTCATAAGGGAAGCCAAGGTCAACACTTTTATATTATTTAAAAGATAATAATGACAGTAATTTTGTTTTAAAGTATTAATTTCTTAAGAAATACTAGACATTTGATGCTGTTTATCTAATTTGTAAATGGTGCACTGTCACTTTAAGCCCATTGTGTGCCACTGTCCACATGTTCTCATAATGATCTTTTTTTACCAGCTCCGTTCAAATATAGCCTATGGCTAGTCCACAAACTCAAACATTGTTTGTGCCACATGTATAGCACATTATTAACAATGATAAGCATGATATTAAGTTGGCACAAACAGCTTTCATTCCTTTGGAAAGAGAAGCATGTATGACATGATGCTTGCTTGACATTTTCTGTTTGCAATTAAAAGTGAATTATGAGCCTGGTAGCCAGTAGCCAGCTAGCTACAGTAGCTGAGTGGAATGCGTTTCAATTGGCATATCATGTGCTTCATGTAAATAAATTATTTAATACTTCAAGACTCACCAGTTCCATTACACAAGGCAAAGACAACTCTTCATAATATTCTTGTCCACTTTCCAAATCACAGTGAGTGCAGCTATGTCATAGTGACCTGGATCTCATAGTTTATAACAGTATAGTAGACTAGTGAGAACCGGATAAATTCACAATCTCCTAATCTCGTATTTGTTGCCTCCACGATTTCTTTTTATATGTTTCTTATATTTAAAAGAAGATATCAATCATCATCAACAATGACAAGCCAGCTGGAACCTATTCGTTTTCTCTCCCTCTCGTGCGTGCTTAGATGCGTTCTCAATTAAATGCAGTAGGCTAGCATAAGTTTAAGTTGGATCTTAATGGAGAGGACTCGAAAAGTATTATCTTTATGTAACATGCTGTTGGTGCTTTTTGACAAACGTTCTCTAACAAGAGTGCAAACCAGTTTGCAGTAAAGCTACTAGTGATTGGCTAAATGTTGGTCCTTCCTCTGTCTCTTGGTGCCCTACACACAGTGCGTAACGCGTGTGGGGGTAGTGGCAGTAGGCTACTGAACTGTGCTCTGGCCGCTTGTCTCCGCTATTTTTAATTTTTTTTAGTCGCGGGAAAGCGTCTCTGGGTTGTCTGGTACACGATCAGGAAATTTAGTTTTTGATTCGAGACATGTCAAGTCATCACAAGTCAAAGAGGCAAAGTCCGAGTCAAGTCTTGAGTGAATAGTATTCAAGTCCAAGTCGAGTCGCAAGTCATGCCGAATTTTATCAAGTCAAGTCTGAAGTCATTAAAATCATGACTCGAGTCTGACTCGAGTCCAAGTCATGTGACTCGAGTCCACATGTCTGGTGATGCAGGACTCTCCCCAGGGCCTGCTGATCCATGTGGCTCCATGAGATTGCTGTTCAGGGTAACCTCTGTGGTGGCTTGCCTAGCTGTGATGCAGGACTCTCCCCAGGGCCTGCTGATCCATGTGGCTCCATGAGATTGCTGTTCAGGGTAACCTCTGTGGTGGCTTGCCTAGCTGTGATGCAGGACTCTCCCCAGGGCCTGCTGATCCATGTGGCTCCATGAGATTGCTGTTCAGGGTAACCTCTGTGGTGGCTTGCCTAGCTGTGATACAGGACTCTCCCCCAGGGCCTGCTGATCCATGTGGCTCCATGAGACGGTGTGCTCAGCTGTCTACACAGGACAACGGTCTCCTCTGTGCCCTCTGGATGCCTTCCAGCCACACTGGGACTGGGACGTCTGCTAGGTTTCAGATCTTCTCTCCTATACTTTTGCACCTGCACCAAAAGGGTGAAGTACCACACTTCCTCTGGTCTGTCTTGAATTATTTTCCACTTGTTACTGAAAACATTTTCTTCTGTGTTGCCTTTGACAGATGGTAATTAGATGGTGGCCTGTTAGGGTTGTCCTGACTGGTGTTCAATGACATTCCTGTCTTATGTGGGATTCTATATTTAGGTTGTTC
Source organism: Alosa alosa (assembly GCF_017589495.1). Lineage (NCBI taxonomy): Eukaryota > Metazoa > Chordata > Actinopteri > Clupeiformes > Clupeidae > Alosa > Alosa alosa. Next base: position 5,646,925 of record NC_063197.1, read on the forward strand.
ACCTAATTCACCACTGGTCTGAACTTTTAATGGACATTCTTTTGCCATGTCTTCATCTGCCTCAAGTTTGCTACCTTTTCATTATTTGGCGTTTTGAGGACAGCAACCATCAAATTGGGCTAAAAGCCTTTTCCCATGTATAACAAATTCTTGTATGATATCAGTATAGTAAATCATATAACGTATTTCCATAACCATAAATAAATCTCTTATATTCCACTATACTTAGAGGGCTGTCTAATCAAATAATATGTATGGTATCTTCAGTACTAAAAACAAAGGCACACAGCCTCCCAGAATAGCTTGTTACCTTGGTCACCTGGCATGGTTGAAATTTCGGTTAGTATGAACCAATCACTAATTTGCTCATGCTGATAACTCATGTGTGATGATACTGATCTGATTTTCAATGAGCGTTGACCATGAAATGGAAAATCACCCGGATGCACATATAAAATAGTGGTACCATTTGTTGATGTGTAATTGCTTCTGTTCTGGGCAGGCAGTGACCCACAGGCTCAGTTGGATATGTTCAGCCCAAATGTCGCCGTTCTGTCCTCAATCCTCTCGGCCCTGTGGTGCTGCCCAAAACGCTGTGTGAGTTTGGTCCAGTCTGTTCTGGCAGTCAGTGTGGCCTCATCCACCAACAGGATGTCCCCCGAGTCCAGTTCTGTCTGTCTGTGTCTCGTAAAGAGAGTTCCATGCCTGGCATTTGCGTGGCTGTCAAAGCCAACTCTGGATGTTCTGTCGCAACGCAGCATAAGGCAGACTGTCCCACTGCCCGCAGAACAATGGCAGCGGCCTTGCCTTTCCATTTGAATCACGACCTGCACCACCACCTACCACTGTCCTGGGAGAGATGAAAAACTCATGGACTGGGCAATCGAGAGGTAAAAATGTAGGTTTGTACTGTTGCTCTTAACAGTTTTGCCTTGAGACTTGATAGCAGTATAAATCAATAACCTCAAGAGAAAGGCCATGTTTTATGAAGTGTCAGATTTGAATCAAAACACACAGGTGATTTTTCTTATAGGAAATAAACAATTCTATTTTCATTGCACTCTCTATATTCAGCTGAAGCAATGCTCCATTTTTATTTCCCCAGGGGGAAATAACCTATCCTTGGTTAGAGATCTACTGTTTGTACCTTCTGTGTTACTCTAGGGAACTTGGTCACCATGGAAATGTTTACCGCATTGGTTTAGCCTAGGTCTCCCTGAGGTGGTGTCATGTTCAGCTGCTAGCTCCAAAGTGGGGCCCCCATATCGGTCCCTGGAGTGTGGGTTTGAAATTACAGCAATCACAATTGAAAGCAAAGGTAAACTATTGTTAAATAATAGTCTAATACAGATTAGACTTAACATTTTCAAACTATGGAAAGCTGTTAATTCTAAACAAGTTTTTGATTTGAAAGACTAGTGGACCCATGCCACCAACTCTTTGTTGTCAATGCTTTTGTGGACATCTTATTAGAAGGCACCTGTGAACAATACAGATAATACAGATAATCAGTCAAGAGAGATCAGGCATACAACTGCTTAACATTTACCATGTTTCTGTGCAGTGAATACCGCAAAACTACTGCAATATAGTGCAGCAGTGCTGGGTCACTGCCAGGAACACAAGGTTTTGGGGATATTACAAAATAACTGAGACAGTAGAGATAGTTCTGACAAAAAAACTTTGAGAGAGTTGAGTATATTAAAAAAGACATATTTATTCCGTAAATAGAACTGTTTTCATAAACATCAGCAATTCATCACTTTCATTGCCAGGAGCGTACAATAACAGCAACTGATCTTATATCTTTTTTCCTCGACATGGTTGAAACAAACAAGGAAAGTGGCCAGTTGACATTGCAGCTAGACCCAAAGTATTCCCATGTATCAATAGATGATTTTTTTTTTTTATTGCTAATAAGTCATTTAGGGCAAGACCAGATATGTTGCTACATAACAGGTGTACAATAAATATATTAATCATGTAGCACACATGGCCCGACAATGTGACCAAACTGATGACGTTTATGTAAAGTGACAATCTGTGATTGGAGAAAATGATTTGATGCCCTGGACATCACACCTGCAATGCATGTGCAGAATTTTTTTTATGTACCAATTAATGTAAAACAACAAAAGCGTACCTCAGTAGAAAATTATGCTGTCTGTATATAGCACAATACTTATCAGATATGCAAGTCCTTCAGCAGTGGCACTTCAGCTACCTCTCTGAGTGCTCGTGGTCATGCTTAGAACATTGTCAAGGTACTGTTAAGGTGCCACAAAATTCAAGTGTCTTCTGAAGAGAGATTCAGTACAGCTCCCAGGTGTCAGTCATGACTGACTATATCATAATGATCGAGTTCACAAAACCCACCCGAGGATGAGGTTTTTTTCCCCCTCTTAAGAACAGCCAGTACTCGTATACCTCGAGTTTGGCTCATCAAGGGTATTTCCGCATGCATACTGATATCAAAAGAGACGTTACTGTGACGATAGCAAGTTTAAAACGGTTGTCTCAATGACCATCTACTAATCGCCTGGTGCACCAAGATGAAGGATGTGATTGGACCTCAAGGCCTCCACGGCTGATGAGGGAGAAGGCAGGTTAAAATCGAGCTCAGCTAGTTGCTGCCTTCTTGCAATGGGATTAACAGTACACACAAACGCCACAGTCAACATGTGGTTAGTAACCCAAGAGAAACACCAGAACAGAAGCACACAGAAACAGCATGTTAATAGAATGATGACAGATGATGATTAGATGAGAAGAAAATGCATTTGCACAATAGACTGCAAAACAACAAAGAAAACAAAAATCATAAACATAAATGTGCAGGCCACATCATTTCAGGTCCATAGTCAGGTTTGATATGTAGAGTATCGTAGGAAGCTATGAGGGACATTCTTCCATCGGCGTACCAAAGCCATATTTGGGGCACAGTTTCAGGTGGGCTTCTCGTGGGCTGACTCCAAGGAAACTGCCCAACTAGAGTGCTAAATGCGCTCACATTTCATACCTTGAAAAATCAGGTATTTCAAAAACACAGAAGATATGGCTTTTTTAAAAAAAAGAACAGGCTGTCTACAGTACTTTCCTCAGGAAAGATTACAGCCCATCAGTCACTTTGTGGAAGCAGCAGTAACCTAGAGTAGCAACACAAACAATCTCCAGTGACTCTTTCCCTCACACACACACTCTCTCTCTTCTCTAGTTGAGACAAAATCCTTTGGTCTTCTGTGCCATTATGATTCCCTTGCTTTATTTACACAAATCGGTTAGTGAGAGGTGTGTTAATAGTTTTTTGTTTGTTTGTTTTTTTCCCTAGTGGAGGGCCTCACATTCTTCAGGTGTGAGTGAGGCTGGTGAGATAGCTGAAGGGGCCAGCCCTGGTCCGGGCACACTGGGCAGCGCAGCACAGCGCCCGCTGCAGGCTGGCATGGGCAAGCTTACAGGCCTCCCTCCGGGGCACTAGTAATGACTGGCCTCCATGGGCGAGAGGGTCAAGATGCTCCTGTCGTTGGAGAAGTATGGATCCGAGTTGTTCCACGATCTGGAAGCATCAAGGACAAGTGAGGACAGGTGAGGCTCAGGCAGGGGCAGTTGGGATAGGTCTGTGTGTGTGTGTGTGTGTTTTACCTAAAGCTTTGCACAGAACACTGGAAACGCTAAAGTGCTAAAGTGCACCTGCTGCTCAATCCCTGTTGTGTGTGTGTGTGTGTGTGTGAACCAAATACTGACATTGCTGACTGACTGACTTTCCTATCCGGCCTGGACAGACAGAGTGGCATCAAGGCTAACTGGCTGGCATGTCTGGTAAGGGGGTTGGGGTTTCGCACCTGCCTGCAGCCTGAGCCACAGTGATAGCAGCAGTAGCCTGACCTAGTCTCTCTCTACCTCGCTGCCCTACCCATAAGCCATTGCAGCACTGACTGGTTCTCGACCCTAACGATTAGACCTGTGAGAGACCACAAGCATGCAGCGCTCCAGACAAACCAAAAGCAGGTGGTGAATGAGGAGAGATGTTAGTACAGAATGGGGCAACATGAGGAAAGATGTTAGTACAGAATTGGGCAACATGAGTGAGCTGAACACACAGTAGCAAAAGCTTCCTTTGTCACAACATACATGCTACATTCCTGAAGACCACTTCAGTACAATACAGATATAGTATTTCTACAAGTAGTAGTATATGAAATAGAATACATCTGATATACTGTATATTAACTTTTTCTCATAGATTAGATCTAATAACTAACAAAAATAGCTAATGCATTTGAAATATAAGGGGATATACATCTGTAGTATTATAGTATAAAACCTGCATCCAAATATACGTCCTATGTGACAGGCTTTGAGTACATGGGAAGATGTACATAAGTAGAAGGCACATAGCCCGTCGCATACTCTACTGAGAGTGTACATTACTACATGGACCTCCAGGGGGCGTGTGTGAGTGTGAGACTCGCTCGAGCTTCTCTGCAGAGTGATGTCATGCATTCTCTGGCAATGAAAAGACTGTGGAGTGGACGTGGGGATTAGGATGCTCGTCTTTGGGCTTTGCCTCGTGCGTGGCCATATGCACCCGCCTGCCACAGCGACGGGGCAAAATAACGACCATTCAACAACAGCAGCATGCAACAACTCTGTCATCTGTCATGTTTGCCACTACAGACAACCGTTTTAAGAGCTTGGTGCAAAGGGCTAGACTGCAGTGTAGAGAGAGAAAGAGCCAGGGGAAAAAGACAGGAAAAGAAAAGAAAGATCAAACTTTGTATGAGGTGTTTTTTCGTACCAGGAAACCGCAATGATGATTTTACCAAATAGAACATCACCCGAACAGCCAGGACATAGAAGCAAGAGCAAACAACGCAAGCAGTGCAATAAATTTGATTCAAACAACAGATGCAGACTGATCCCATCTGTCCAGCATAGAGCTCGGTGACACAAAGTGCAGTGGTGTGTGAGAGTGCGTGTGTGTGTGTGTGTGTGTGTGTGGTGTCAGTCAGCGGTCGTGGCCCACTCATACATTGGATCCTGGCTCCTCTACCAGTATAGGGAAAGACATACGAGGGGGGGGGGGTTAGAGTGACCAGGAGAATTTTGATGGAAAACACCCACACACAGTCTCTCTCTCTCTCTCTCTCTCTCTCTCTCTCTCTCTCTCTCTCTCTCTCTCTCTCTCTCTCTCTCTCTCTCTCTCTCTCTCTCTCTCTCTCTCTCTCTCTCTCTCTCTCTCTCTCTCTCTCTCTCTCTCTCTCTCTCTCTCTCTCTCTCTCTCTCTCTCTCTCTCTCTCTCTCTCTCTCTCACACACACACACACACACACACACACACAGATTAAACCGCATACAAAACGCCCAAGGCATTTCTCATGCAGAAGGTCAGGCATATTTGTTCATCTTCTTGGTAAGGCTTCAAGTTGCGGGTAAAAAACAAAATAAACAAGCAAAATGTATATAACGGTCATTTCAAAAGAAATCTACAGTTTCCCATGTGTCTAAAAATAGCTCCTCCTCCGGTGCTCTCTGATAATGTGCTCCCCTGGTGGACGCTAGGATTTTGGGGAGCTGAGGGAAATGAATCCCTACAGAACATCATCTTCCAGATTAGGCATCTTTGCTTGGCTGCTGTTGCTACGGGCAACATGCTTCCTCGCCTGTACAGTGGCAGTGCTCTAGCAGTAAGGCTGGAACCGCGTTGTTATGGTTTTGTTCAGTGAGAGTCGTGGCAAGCTCCAGTGAGGGCCTCGTCTCATCTTGTGTAACAGCTAGAGGAGCGCAAACCGTCAGCGGCCATTGGCATTCCAGCAGAGTGGACGGTGCAATCGTAAGAAAAGCAACATTGAAGCCAGAGAGACCGAAGGTGGAAATCAAATGTGCATGCCGTCATCGAGACACAACACTGTGGAAATCAAATGTGCATGCCGTCATCGAGACACAACACTGTGGAAATCAAATGTGCATGCCGTCATCGAGACGCAACACTGTGGAAATCAAATGTGCATGCCGTCATCGAGACGCAACACTGTGGAAATCAAATGTGCATGCCGTCATCGAGACGCAACACTGTGGAAATCAAATGTGCATGCCGTCATCGAGACGCAACACTATGGAACTTTGGCAAAAGACTGGGAAATGCATCCCTACCCGACAAATACACACACATAGAAATACATACAAAACAAACACACAAAGTGGCACACTTGGGAAGGTTGGGCAGACAGGGTGGGGTGGTGGGGTGGGGTGGGGGGGGGGTCATGGTTCCCATCCGAGCGCTGTGCATTTCACCACAATTACATTTGCATGGCTGACACCACACAAGCCTGGTCATTCATAGTGGCCAGTCTGACCAACGTGGGACCATAACATTCTGTGGCACAGAGACCCATTTAGCATCTAACAAAGGCGCAAGACCTGCAGAACAGGACTCTGAGCACAGGACAAAGTGGCTATTAACGATAAAACTCAACAGGCTGAAATACACCAGGCACACAAGAAAGGCAGCAGTAAAAAAGACCTCAGGCTTCGCGAGAAGGTGCAGGGCAGGCAAAGACACATTTGGCAGGACTACAGACAGAGGATTACAGAAACTTTTAAAAGATACTAGTGGTGCATGCATGGCCCCAGCTGGATCCCAGTATGGATGTGGCCGAGCAGACAATATTTTAAAAGCTATTGAGGACATACAAAACCAACACAAGGGACACCACTCAGAAGGCAAGTTAGTAGCACACTGCATCCCCATTCAGCACGGCTCTCCAGCTTTTTAGCCAAACTCCTCAGAGGTTAATTTTATAAAAAAAATAAGGGCTGTGAAATAAGGGCTCCGAAACGGGCCCCGCTTTCTGCTACAGGGTACGCGTGGTGCTGACGGGGGGCTGGGTCCCCGCTCTTAAGGAATGTGTGTGTGGCGTGCGGAGGCGTGCTGAGGGGGAACCCAGTCAACAAACCCAATGTGTGTGAGTGCTGCTCTTTGAGGTTGGGCTGAGAAGTCCTTGACCAAGCAAGTTTTCACCAGAAACTGTGTGTGTGTGTGTGTGTGTGTGTGTGTGTGTGGGGGGGGGGTAGGAGCTTGTAGAGCATATTGGCACAAAAGTAGCTCTGAAACAGCCTCTACTTTATACTACATGTCTATATATCTGCATGTGTGTGTGGACTGGGAGAGGAGCTCAGTCTCCGAGCGTGGGTGCCTCGTCGTGCTCCAGCTTGTAGCCGATGCGGTTGCAGCAGAGGCTAGAGAGAGAGAGGTCGCACCTGCCGGCCCTGGGGGGCGCACAGCGGCCCATCAGCCGCTCCACCAGCCTGCCCAGCCGGACACGGATGCCCGGCCCCTCCTGCCCCTCCGACCCGATGCAGCACAAGGAGTCCAGGCAGCTGACTGAGCCCTGCTGACTCTGCTGGGCCTCAACAAGCTGCAGAGAGAGAGAGAGAGAGAGAGAGAGAGAGAGAGAGAGAGAGAGAGAGAGAGAGAGAGAGAGAGAAAGAGAGAGAGAGAGAGAGAAAGAGAGCGAGAGAGAGGAAGAGATAGAAATGGAAAGAAAGAAAGATGAAGAAAGAGATGGAGAAAGAAAGAGAGAGAGAAAGTTGGAGAAAAAGAAAGGGGGTAAAGAAAGCAATACAAAGGTCAGACGTGTAAATATGGTGGTTACAGATCACATCAAACACCACAAATAGGACATGAACAGAAACTAATCCCACCCAAAGGACCCCACAGGCTTCAAGCTTAAGCCCACTAGTGGAGGTGCTGGTGCTGTTGTACAGCTCATGATGTCAGGACACACAGATGAATAACCGAGGACAGAGCGACATGGAGCGGAGGGGTAAACAATAAATAAAAAAAGAAATAAACCATAACATCAATAAAGGAGGGTTGATGAATGAGGGAGTCTTCTTCAAGGCAAGGTCATCCTTGGCCTTGGTGCAACCGCGCCCCGTAATCAAATTACAGCCATTTATCCCAATGCATGTAGAGTGCTGTCAAAACAGCACTCTCTGGCAGCGGATCTAAAGTCAGATCAGAGCTGCAGCGGAACACCAGCCGCATCCTTCAGACGAGCGCACAACTTGCCCAAAGAATACAAGCAAATATAATCGTCCATTACGCTGAACGGGAAACAAACCCCGATTCTTCGACCTAATCTCTGAGCGCCAAACTCTGTAGTTTTTTCCCCCTGACTGAGCCATTTCTGATGACTGGTGTCGATACTTGCAGTCCCTGAGATATCTTGCAGAGCTAATCAAATCTTCCAACAACTGTGATAGAACTTTGAATAATGCATTAAGGGGGGGGGATCTGGCAGGGGAGGTGCACCCTTGTGCTGGCTAGTTTGGAGTGCAGGGGATGACAAGCCCATGGATGGGCCAGAATCCCCTATGGATCCTCCAATGTAGCTGTATGAATGGACATTCTACATCACACTGGTGATCAGTAAACAACATAATCAAAGCTGGCAGAGAGAAGACACAGCTCTGCAGATTGGATTTTTTTACAGCAGGCAGAGGTCAATGGGCTACATGAAAAATGACAAGCAATTCTCCCACTTGGGCCGGGGAGAAATATTGGGCCAGCAGTGCGATGGGTCGTTAATATATTTCAAAGCAGGTTTCATATATATATACCCTGTCCCTGAAAATCAATAATTCTGAGATGCAGGTGATATAGGTTAAAAGGTAAGACATGATGATGTTTGGATATATGAGAAAAGATGACCGACTAGTTGAGTAAATGGACCCATGTGAGCGGTGTAATTTATATACAAGTCAGCCTTAGCACTCAGCCCAACACAGTCTGCCTACAGACCTCACCAGGAAACAGTGTGCCTAAGCTACAGGAAACCTCAAGACATTTCACACTGATTAGCATGAAAACGCGTGAGACGGACAAAAAACATGATCTTCACAATGGATATTAATGAGTTATTTCTAGCTATAGAGATACAAACTTAACATCAAAGAAATGTCCAATGATCTTATCTTGCATCAGCAACAAAGAGCAGTTTGACACACAAAGCACAGCATAATGGAAAAACACTATGTGGGGAGCAAAACTAAAAAGGAGTTGATAAAAACATTTATTTTTCATAAACAGGCATTTTGCACAGAAAGATTAAACACATAAAAAGGGACATACAAATATGATATGAATATGAAATGTCAGGAGTGCACTGGTTGCATATGATTCACTGAACAAAATAAAATAATGAACAAAATTAATACATGAACAATAATGGTAAATAATGAAAAAATGTAAACACTCTCTGAAGCAGAGGGCCTAGAACATGCAGATTACCGATCTTGAGGACTGAGATTGAGGACAAAGACATCATGAGTGATCATCACGTAAAGCACATGGAGATATGTGTGTACGACAAAAGATATGTGTAACAACAAAGACACAGAACTAAAAGACAAAAAACAAATAAACAAAAATCAATAAACAAACTCCAAAGAAAGTCCATGCCAGCATTCCCACCCACCCACGGTTGGCCCTGCCCCCCACCCCTGCCCGCCAGGTGAAGAGTTCACCCACGTGCCTGGGCACCGCGGGGTCTGGCGAGGAGGGGGCACACCCCACAGACACACACACAGGGCCGGTACTACCTAGGGGAGGATAGGGCGGCACCGAGGGCGGGGGGAGGAGAAGCAGCTAGCAGTTGCCAATTGTCCTCCCCTCTGTTCCTGCTTTGAGCAGAGTCATATTCTGAGCTGACTGAAACCTTATCCTCTTCCATCTGGAAGGACAAAACAATGTGTTAAGTCTCCCAAACGGAACAAAAATTACAGGAGGAGAAAAAAAAACAGAATCGTGTGACGAGCATGAAAACGCCTCCATGTCCAAAATGGAAATATTGAGCGGAAACCATGAAGATGCCATGACATGGCCTCGGAATAAGATCCAGAAAAACCTAATCAGTTTCCGAAAGTGGATTTGTCCAACTTTGTTAGTCTGACAGACTAGACAAGCAAATACAGAACTGACAAATCCAATCATATCTTCGTATTTTGAAGCTGATTGAATGACATGTCACCATTCATATTAGAGAGAAATTTGAAGGAATCATAATATGTAATGGAAGTTCAGACTGCTCCTTCTGTCAATAGCTGGACTCGGGAACGTTTTCTCTGCTCATTGCAAAAAAAATCAACAAGTTTGGTTAAGAGCATGCGGTCCAGACCAGAAACATGATGCACAACAGCACACATGCACAATAGCCTCCATCTGTACAGTGTCCACTGAAAGCCACTCATTCAGAACAATGACCAAAACAAAACACATTACCAGCCTCAAGGAGCTGCCGCATGCCTTACAGTGCCTTTGAATACACTTTCACCTGCAGGCATTAAAACTGGCACAGTCTGTGGTCAAACACCAGAGCACAGCCCAAGTGCCACCCCAATGGGCCATGCAGCAGTCAACGCATCACATGACACTCCCCAGTGGTTATAGCTGACCACCCCACTCAGAGTTTGCATGCAGGGTCAGAGAGGGATCGGGGACCAGAGCTTCCACAGCTTGCATGCAATGTGCAACGAGCATCCAACCACATCACCTCTCTCTTTCTCTCTACCTCTCCCTACATAGTCACACTCACTCCTTCTTTCCCTCTCTCTCTCTCTCTCTCTCTCTCTAGTCGTCTTCTCAGCCTATGGCTTGTTAGTTGGTCCACCACAGCATGCAGACGACACTGGGGCAGTAAGGGTTGAGGGGGTGGGGGCAGGTTCTCCTACTCTACCTAATCTTGCCCAGCTGATTCTTGGCCCTGGAAAGAGGCTGCAGGGCGATGAAGTCGTCACCTATGGCAACGCGGTTGGAGTACATCTAGCAGAGGAGAGGAAGGTGGAACACACAGACAACATCAGTAGAAAGGGAGACAGACACAGGGAGAGAGACACACACACAGAAATACAAACAACACAGAGATTGTGTATGTGGTGCCTGGGCGTGTGTTTGTGTGTGCGCAGTTTGACACAACTATAGAGCTGAGCAATGGAAGCAGAACACAAGAGTGTTGGCAGAGAATGTGAGCAACACAAAGACAAAAGAAAGACCTATAGAGCGAGAAAATGTCTGTGTGTGTGTGTTGTGTGTGTTTGTGTGTGCGCATGAGTCCATAATTAACATCTGTCAAATTTGGTACATCATCTACAGGTGTCTAAGAGTATATTTATCATTTGACATGAGAGCTAGCTGGCTAGCGGCTCTGGTCTTTGTGTGGGTGGTGTTGCATGGCCAGCGTGCCTGAAAGCGCCAGTCTCACACATGGGAGATAACAAACCTCCTCTGGTCAAAACAAAGAAGGAACATCTTTATGACAGGTGGCATTTTCACTATGATGCTCTGGCACCAAGTGACGTGTCACAATGCAACACATGAACTAACAAAGTGACTGCCACTGTGTTCTGTTGCCATGTGGTTCCGTATTTAAAGAACCTATGTGTAGCCAAGTCATGCAAGTAAAATAACATTAACTGTACTAACGTCTAATTCTGATTAATTTCAAACTGAAGTTGTAGATATGACCTTTCCATAACTGCCTGTTTAACGTAAGACTGATACTGAGAATGCATGCTTAAATTCTTAAAAATGCAGGTAAAAAGTTTTTTTGGTCAGTAAATTATCACTACATAGCTCGAAAAATATAATTCTGGCCTCTGTATACATGTGAGAGAGAAAGAAACCAAGCAGCGAGAGTGTAAAAGAGTCTGTGTGATGAAGAGAGACAATACACAATGGGAACAAACACAAAAACAGTATATGCGGCGCCTCACACACACAAAGAGCCACGCAAACCCCCACGGACACTCACAGACAGCCTGTGACCTGCTTGAGTAAGAGGAGCTCACAGAAGGAGCTGACAGAAAACAAAGTGCAGCGCACAACAAAGAAAGAGAGAGAGAGAGAGAGAAAGAGAGAGAGAGAGAGAGAGAGAGAGAGAGAGAGAGAGAGAGAGGAGAGAGTGCGAGTGAGACACGGTGAGAGAGAAAGAAAACGAGTGAGTGCGTTTTCAAGTATCGAGTGTCATCTGCAGTGCCGAGGCTTGCAGGTTCGCTGACACGGCAGCATTTGGCTGTAAAGATCTCCTCCTCGGGAGCGCGGGAGACAGAGGGGCTGAGCCCACTGCTGACCGGTGCAGGGGAACAAACCCAGGCAGTGTGGGCCCAGCCGGCCACTGAAAGCGGACCTGAAAGTGCCCGGTTGGACTTCAGCCCTGAGTCAATGGAACAGACTCACCCACATCCTCGACAAACATACTTATATTAACAACAGTAGGAGGGAGAAAAAACAAGCTGCAAGAAAATAAAAATATATATATGTATCCGTTGGACCACTTAGTGTTTGTGAGGTGGGAAATCATGACTCATTGTGAAACTACTCTGTGTGCGGTGAGTAATTCATCCTGTAGTCGATCTTGAACAGCTCTTTCACTGGCAGCAGTGCTGTATGAATCAATCTGCATCTCCAAACTGCATCTGCTGCAATCTAGCAATCACAGTCTAGCATCTCACTGTTCTGCTATGTGTCCACTTCAGCTCTGACTGTGTAAGGGTCATGTGGAAGGCCTGACTAGTGAGAAGCCATGCAGTTGTTGGCATGAGTGAGTGTGGAGTGTGGTCGCCTGCGTGTTGCATGCATTTCATGTTTCCATGTGCTCTGCCAAAGCGTTTTTTCACACAGTGGTCCCTTCAAGTGGTCATGTTTATCTGCACCAAACATCAAAAATGTGACGTCGTGCATATTATTAGGGCACAGCGGTCTGTGGTCTTCACTTGACCCAGCTGAAGCCAGCGCAGGTGCGCTGAGGGGTTAGGGGGGTTAAGCAGCTGGGCTGTGCCTGTGTGTGTGTGTGTGTGTGTGTGGGGGACTGTGTCCAATCCTACCTGAGACTTCTGGGTGCTGGTGGGCTGTAGGTGCCGATAGAGAACCTTCTTGATGACGTCAGGGAACAAGCAACCAGTCACGATGATGATGATGGCGAACCAGGCGGAGCCACTGGACAGCAGCTGGACAAAGACAAAGTACATGTCCTGCGTGTGGAGGAAGGGCCTGTGGGGAGAAGAGACACGCATACGGCCACACAGCCATGCAAACAAATGCACACGCACGCACACGCGCACACACACACACAATCTGGGTTATGTCTGATCAAAAAGTCTGTGTTCCTCTTGAGTACACTGATTACTCACTTACTCCAGGCCTTCAGGTCAAACCTTTACAATTACACTATGTGTATTTGGATCAGTTCTTTATTGTGCATACGAGGACATCCACATGGGAGTGTAAACCTTGCCTTAAGGCAAGGAGGCTATGCTGTGACATAACATGACATCACATCACTGTAAGACACAGTGGCAATGGAGTTCTTGAGGAGAGACCACCATCATCATAATCATCACTGTGTTTGTGTGCGGAGAGGGCGGCCATACCAGATGATGCCCCCATAAAACAAGGAGAAGATGAAATAGAACGCGATGGAGCCCCAGGTGACAAAGTGGTTCATCCATGTCCAAAAGTGGGTCTCTAGGGCCAGCTGAGGAGAAAAGGGATGAGAGCAACCTTCAGTACGTAACCCTCACGCCAACACATGGAGACGCAATGGGAATAAAAATGCCACAAAATATCTCAGGAATATTCATTCCATTCAAACAACTCAGCAGAATTTGAAGTGCACGGAGTTGAAGTATACGGATTTGAACCTTCAGTGTGACGGTGATGACCATGACTGTAAACACCAATGTTCCAAACGTCCAGTTTCCAAACATCTGAAAAGAGTTAGAGAAAAACTAAATATTTCAGATACTTAACATAGTTTTAACAGCTTCGTCCATCTCGGTCCACACACACACACACACACACCACTATTCAGACTTTCGGCTCTCTATAATGGCCCACCAGATGCTGGCATGTCAGAGGACAGCTGCACACTCACACACGGCCTCCAGGCACTCTGAACAATATCGGGAGGTTGCCAAGCCATTTAGAGCGAGGGCAACACTTCTGTCAGCGCTGGAATCCATTTGCAGTCATGCAAGGCAACGGGGCGCTCCTTGAACTCCCCTGCCACCCGGAAACACTCGGCCTGACAAATGTGTGTGGCATGGCATCAAAAGAATACTGATGGCGCACACTTATGCAGCAGTGGTGAAGCTCAGAACTGAGACAGCTGTGAAACTGGTTAAAGGAAAGAGAAAGAGAGGCATGCAAACAACTATAGGAAACCAATCAACGCTTACCAGTTGTCTGTTAGCTCTCAAAATCTGAAGACATGCACGGCGTGAAAAAGAGAAGGAGGAGAGAAAAACAAAGAAAGGAATAAAAAGGACAGGCAGAAAAAAGACTTCCCAAATTACCAATCCCCCCAAGAAACAATGAAATGGTCCCGCCATCAACAGCACCACCATCACAGCAACAGGCTGGTACAAGAATAGCAGAGACTGAAGGGCCGTGCCTCTGTTGCTCCTCCACATCATTGAAGGTATTTCACTAAAATTGCAACTGGGGGGGATCAATATTGCGCTGTACCCGCTATGTGGTCTCTAAGCAACGCTCAATCAATATTTGCCTTGTTGGGTGAAGGAAGCAAGGGCTGGCGTTGCCAAGGTTTCATGGCCGAGAGTGACCGGGTGCTCACACAGACACGGCCACCCTCGTCCAGCAACGAGCTGATGGGCTCACCTTCGCACACAGCCAATTCTCTCATCTCGTCTCGTCTGCCTTTCATTCAACTTCAGCACCAGCCGTTTTCCTTCTACTAACACCGGTCTCCCATCAAGGCAATTTCTATAAGGGCAAGAGGAAGGCCCACGTCTACATATTAAATCCCAACCCATGTAATATCTGAATGTCCAAGTCTACAAGTAATCGGCAACATGCAGGCACCACAGTATTTGCGCCCTGTCCCTTTAAAGTTAGAGATGTACAGAAAGCCACTTACAGTGGTAGAAGCAGACATGCACAGAGTGAAGAAAAACAGAGCTGGCCCTGAGTGGGACCCATCTCCAACCTGACCTCTAGACTCTTAAACACTTCTCATTGAAGAGGATTAGAGTGCAGGCAAGCAGACACGGAGCTTCAGCACAGCGCTGACCGACGACCGACCCCCGACCCCCTGACGCCCCTGCCTCACCTGGCCGTTGCCCAGGAGCGTGGTGTCCTCGCCCATCAGGATGTAGGAGCCGAAGAAGAAGACGAAGGCGTGGCAGAAGCCTAGCAGCGTCCAGTACAGGAACGTCTTGAAGGAGAGCATGGAGTTCTTGCTGATGTCCCTGCAGGATGAGTGAGTGATGTTAATGATGACGGGCAGTGTTAGGGGCTCTCGCCGCCGCAGCTTTTATTAGGAGCCATAGGTGGCCAGGACGGCAGGTCACACTGGTCAGTGTGCTGCGCTGTGCACCGTACCTGTACAATGCCGGTTTGCTCTGCAGCACGTGCGGATGCACCAGCTGCTCAAACAGACTGTAGACCAGGATGGGCAACGAGGTGAAGCAGATGTTGTAGAGTGTCAGATAGACACTGTCATAAAGAGTCTGCCAGACAGGGGACAGACAGACACACACACAGACCGAGTCAGAGTGGGGACAGGAAACCTGCTACCAAAGACATGGTAGACATGTTTTGTATGCCAGACATGGATTAGATTAGATTAGATTCCTATAGATCAGGATATATCAGGATGTTAAAGCTGCAGTTGGCAAGATTTTTTTGATCATATTCACTGAAACCGACACTATGCTCCGATAGAACAACATAAATCAGCCGGTTTTAGAAAAAAAAAAAACGCACTTCTACCTCCACCTAGAGCCTGTTATTTGTTTTGCAAAAATCCACAGCTCCCGGTTCTTCTGGTCCAATCAAGCATAAATATAAGTATACACTCTTTTGATCCTGTGAGGGAAATTTGGTCTCTGCATTTATCCCAATCCGTGAATTAGTGAAACACACTCAGCACACAGTGAACACACAGTGAGGTGAAGCACACACTAATCCGGCGCAGTGAGCTGCCTGCAACAACAGCAGCGCTCGGGGAGCAGTGAGGAGAGGTGCTTTGCTCAAGGGCACTTCAGCCATGCCTACTGGTAGGGGTTCCAACCGGCAACCCTCCGGTTACAAGTCCGAAGCGCTAACCAGTAGACTACGGCTGCTCCTAATCAGAGCAGGGCTGTGTGAGATCTGACAAGATCTGACTGTCAGTCACAGTCTGGTGCAGTCTAGTGCGCACTGACGAGCACATTTTCAATGAGGGTGCTCGGTGGTAGTGGAAGAGGGGCATGAGAGTTGTAAACATGTAACATTTTGGCTAAGTCCCCTCGATCTGTCAGACTTGCCAACTGCAGCTTTAAATAAAGATCATGACAGTTTAGCCACAATAGGTAATTTCAGCAAAAACATCACCAACATGAGATGTCCTTTTTTAGTAAGTTTAATTACAATATCAAACATCATCACTACAGCGGAAGGAAAGAGGATTCATGGCACTTTCTTTTCACAAGATGTTCAGCTGAAAAGCACAAAGGGCATCATCTTACTGTGTGTGTGTTGACAGTCTAACAAGTGATCACGTCACAAACAAAATGACAGCAAGTGACAAGACGGTGGCACAGTGGCACAGTCACCAGTGATGACACAGATACCAAACACACTTACTTGTTGTGAAAACAGACAGAAGAACTGGTATAAAAACTGGGGCGTGATAAAACACACATTCTAAAAAGAAACACAAAAAAGACATGTAAATGTTTCCATCAAGTATCCAAACCACCAAATACACACACACACAGATAAACAACAATACACACTTTACACTGTACACCACACAGACAGACTAGACGCTCACCTTGTAGAAAAAATACTGCACCAGGGTAGCTATTCTTATGTAATAGAAGTGTCCGTGCACAAGCAGCAATTTGGAAAGGAACTTGAATCTTGCGATTGCATAGTCACTGTTTCTGACCGCCTGCCTGCCTTCCTTCCCCATGATACCTGCGGAGAGTCAGAATCCCAATTAATCATGTGCTACTTACATGAGCTCACAGAGTAAAATGCTTCCCCGAGATGCTCGACACACTCATGAGTCTATCAGCCCAGGCTATCAGTGGCTTCTTCAAAAGACAACTTGAGAACTAATGCTGATAGCCAAAAGAGCCTTGACAGACTCACAATTGACCATTCATCATTGGCTTTTAAATGAAGTGTTCTTTAAAAGATTGCCTTAATGGGCTTGATGTGCACTCATGCTGCAAGTCTCTTATAGCAGTAAGTAAGAATAATACAACCTGTCAGTCCTCACTACTGATGCCAGAGTAGCAGTGAGCCTGCGTTTACTGACAAGCTGCCCATTCTCCTGTGACTGTGTGTGTCAAGCCGACAGTGAATAGGGGCTAAGCATCTGAGCATCCCACACAGCTGCGAGACGTGGAGTGTAGGTCACCTATGCCAACATGGGCCTCCTGAATCATGCTGACGTCATTGGCCCCGTCGCCGATGGCCAGAGTGATGGGCTTCTCCGGCGAAGTCTTCAGCAGACGCACCACCTATCAATCACAGCAGAGCCATTAGCACCGCCACTAGGGAAACCGAGCGCTTGTGTCAGGCAATTAGGCAGCTGGTGGGAACAATAGTGGTGGGGTGTGTGTGTGTGCCTGTCTGTGTCTCCATGTGTGTGTGTGTGTGTGTGTGTGTGTGTGGGGTCTTGAGAGCAGCATGTGAGTCACTGATGAAAGGGTGTATTTGAGAGGAAGTGAAAAGAGAAGAGAGGAAGACCTCTGAATCATGTGAACTAGCTAACAGAGTGTGTGGGGGTCAGATAAAGACACATCTGTGTCTGTGTGTGTGTGTGTGTGTGTGTGTGTGTGTGTGTGTGTGTGCGCGTGCGTGTGGCTCAACAGGCATTTTTATCAAGTGACTGCAAGCATTAGAGCATGTGAGAGAGAATGAGAATGAATGTGAGTGTGTATATGTGTGCGTGTGTGTGTGTGTATGTATGTATATGTGTGTGTATGTATGTATATGTGTGTGTGTATATATATATATATATATGTGTGTGTGTGTGTGTGTGTGTGTGTGTGTGTGTGTGTGTGTTACTTGCCTTGGCTTTCTGGAGGGGGGCCATCCTGCAGCAGAGCACAGCGGAGCAGTTTTTACACACCTCCATGAAGAGTTTCTCGTGCCCCCGCAGAGCCAGAGACAGACTCGCCCCGTCCACCACCAGCCCGTGCTGGATCACATGGTCCTCTTTGATCCTTTGTGTGTGTGTGTGTGTGTGTAAGAGGGGGAGAAATGGATAGAGTGTATGTGTCAGTAAATGAGATTGTGACATGTGTATGAGAAGGAGATTGAGAAACAGAGAGAGAAAGAAAATGGACAATGAACAAACTTCTCACTTACTGAGCAAAACCTTTCATTTAATCTCATAAATTCATGACAAAATCTAATTCAACAAGGATATGTTCCTGCCCTGCAAGAAGACAATGTGTGGAATGGTTTGATTTGTGGTAGGCCAGTGACATAACAGCCATACATCTCTGTGCTGTGAACACCCAGGACAAGCCTTGATTCATGGCTACCCAGCCAGGGCCATCAGCCATCATGCATCTTCATGTATGCGCTGCTTATCCATCATGAACCCCATCCCCATCCCCAGCCTATCGAGCGTGATGGCAGCACTCACTCAGGCAGTCTTCTGTGTGTGCGCACATATGTGTCAGCACAGGACATAATCATGCCAGTTTCTCCATTGTGTGTGTGGGCATGTGTGTAGCTGGGGGTGTTTACAGAGAGGAACAGAGCAATAAGCCACATGGTTGTGTGTGTGTGTTGTGTAAATATGTGTGTCATCTCTTGTGTGTGACAGTGTGTCATCTCCTCTGTGTGACTGTGTGCTTAATAGCAGATTTAAATTATATTAAGTGACACTCTACTTAGGGTTGGGCGATGTCGCCTAAATTGGCATTTGACGATGTGTACAGTAAAACATTGTGATGGGCGATGATATATATCGTGGGGTTAGTGTGGTAAACACTAATTAATTAGCCTATAGCCTAGGTATGTCTGTATAGAAATACATTTATAATGTTCTAGCCTACATAAAAAAATAAAAAATATATTATATAGGCTATACGGCCTGATGAAAGTGGACAGCTAAGAGAGACATACTGAACAGGCTAACGAAGTTGTGTAGACAATCAATCTGAACACTTGCGTGTGCACCAACCAGCGGAATATTACACATTGCCAGCCTTCGCTGGGCCCAGCAAAAAAGCTACTTAAGACTAAAATCTTAGTACTATGCAGCATCCCACGTTATCAGGCTACCGTCTATGCTGACTATGAGGGCGGCGGGAAGTGAAAGTAAAGGGCTGCGATCGGGCAGTCCAGGCTATATATAGGAGGGCGAAGTAAAAACACTTTTACAAATAACGAATCCCGACATTCATGTCACAGTCAGGAATTATTTGAATAAGAGGGTAGACTAATAAGTCTTTTATTTTACAAGACGGTAGACTAATACGTGATAACTGTTTGGTTGACAGCCTTTAAAGTAGGCTCAATTTCATTTTCAGGGAAAGGTTTTTTTTATGTTTTAGCCTGTTACAGCAGGAATTAGTGACTGGCATGTGGGAGCGTGCCATTACGATGGTTGCTTTCCATCATGATGCCTGTCAACCATCATGATGGACGATGATATCGTCCATCGGCACAACCCTAACTCTACTCCTTACGTGGGTAAGTGACCAGTCCACTGTGTGCATTAGTAGGGATATAACAATGCAGCGATACGTATCGACGCATCGATCTAAGCAAACGATGCGGTTGCATCACTCTTGGGTTGAGCTGATGCTGGGCATCTGACTGATCATTCAGAACCGTACAATAATACAATTTTAGCCTAAAGAAAGCTTGACCAGCCCACTGTTACAGTGTTCTCATTGTCGTGGTTTAAAAGGAACAAAGGCCTACGGAACAGGGTAGTTTCCTCTAACAATGAAAAATGTCACCTCTATTGCAACAAGTTTAAACCATGTTAAAGGTAAAGTCTAATGCAGCTAGCTAGTGACAGGACATATTAGGGGGGAAAAGAACAAACTCTGTGTAGCCTACCTCATTTCAAAGTCTATATTCAGTATTTGGCCTATAATCTATAACATTTGCCATTTTTGAATACATGAAAATGAACCAAAATCTATAATTTCCTATCGACAACAGACCACAGTATTGAATCGCATTGTATCGCTGCAAATTTTGAAGCGTCCACACAAAATTGATATTGTATTGAATCGTGATGAAACGTGATTTACACCCCTAAGCATTAGTGTTTCTGTGTATGTGGGTGCCTGAGCTGTGGTGTGTGCACTGTGTGTGTACATTTGTGTGACTTATGCTTTGGTCAAGTGACTTATGCTTTGGTCAAGAAGTGTCTGCTAAATGTAATGTAATGTAATGTTTACGTGTGTGTGACTGAGTGGTGGATCAGCAGATGTGGATCATGTCAAAACACACTCCACCCCTCAAGACACGGATGAGGGCTCCACCCTCTCCATTACTAAGTCACAATCAATCCCACAACCAGGCGGTGAGTGTGTGGGTCTGTCAGTGTACCGCTGGCTAACACGCCTGCAATCACACCCACAGAGGGAAGGCACCACAGGGAGCAGACAGAGACTCTCTCTCTGTGTGTGTGTGTGTGTGTGTGTGTGTGTGTCCAGGCAGGCACCTGCGGGCTAGTCTGCGGAGTTGCTCGGCACACTCATTGTCGGACTTCTGCTGGACGAGCTCCAGGATGTTCATGGTGCGGTGGAAGTGACCGCAGGACAGGCTGACGCTGACTGCTGTCTCGTGCTTGTCGCCGGTCAGCACCCACACCTTGATGCCAGCCAGACGCAGCGCCTCGATGGTCTCCTGCACCTTCTCCTGCAGCCTGCGCACACACACACACGGTATGTCACTCACAATCTCACTAACAAATAGTCATGGATATACATAAACAACAAATATACAAGTAGGCAAATATAGTGGCCTATCTCTATATACTGTACATTATTTAATGAGATAACATTAAGCTCAGTATCCAAAAATGCCTTTTTTCTAACTCACTCACAGTCTCTCTCTCTCTCTCTCTCTCTCTCTCTCTCTCACACACACACACACGCACGCACGCACGCACGCACGTAGTTGGGTCACTTTTCCTAATCCACCACCCTATTAAAACTGCCAGGATTACACTGAATGAGATCATGTTCCTCATCAGAGAAAAGGTGATTACTCAGCTCAGCATGCTTCTAAGAATGCCACTAAACAAAGCAAGAGTCACTTTAGACACTCTCCCCAAGGCACCTGGCCTTTACACACACACACACACACACACTACAACAGCACTTCACCAAACAATCACTGCTCTGTACACCTGCACATAGCACATGCAAGGGGTCCAAGTACTGCGTGGATCTGGCTCCAAAGACATGAACATAGACAGAAATAAACATTGATGCATCAAGTTTGCCAGTCTCTAAGCCATATGCAGATGTAGCAGGACATTGCATGTTTGACTTCTACGGTCAACTATGGACCATCTGCTGCTGGTCCCCACCCCTTTCTGCAGGCCTTCCTTTCACCTGATTTGACTTGGTTGTGTTGTCAACAGAGTTAGATGCACAGTAGGGAGTGTGAATGCAATGCGTATGTGAAGGCGTGACAAGTCTAGTGCCAACTCCAGCATCCGCTTCGAAGGCTTATCAAAAGCACGCACTGCACCACTGCTTGCTTCACATATTTGTTGTGGTCCCTTGATTGTATCAACATTCCTCTGATCCATTTCCCTTGAAAGTTGTAGAGCATGACTGTCAGACGCTTGCATCATCCACCGCCTAACCACTAAATGGATTCATCCATCACACTCGATAATGAGACAAGTCGAGTATTGACGTCCCTCCTCCACCTCCCCCCCCTGCAAGAGCAACACAGCTAATACCAAAAACATCGGCAATTACTGACACCGCTACGGCTGGCGAGCGCCAGACGCCTCGGGCGAGCATTTAACACGCAGCTCAACACGCCGACTTCACAGGAAACAGCCAGCGCACTCTGGGCCCCTCTCTCGGAGCTTCCAGCTTAAAGATTAGCAGCAGATAAAAACATCACATTAACTTATGAGCAGGGGCGCAAACAGTTCAGCTTAGGGACGGGGGAGGAAGGGGAGAACTGATGGTGTGTGTGGGAGATTAATGATGTCCTCAATTATACACAGGGCTCTTTGAAGATGGCCAACATTTCTGGGGGACATGGAGGGGGCATGGGAAGGATCCTTCGTGTCAGCCCAAGAGGTGTGTGTATGTGTGTGTGTCTGGAGGGAGGGCTGCATTAATTAAACACGGACAGCTAGCGCAAGCAGATGGTGTGGGTCTGTCTGCCCGCACTGCTCTGCTAAGAGCGTGCCCCCCGAGCACTCTCACAGACACATGCACATGCACACACACACACACACACACACACACACAGAATGATGAACACATTCACACAAACCTCGAACATAAACACACACCTACGACTAGCACAGGCCGTGCGACACACACAGTCAGATCTCCATGAGCACACCCACAAGCAAAGAAGCAAAACCCCTCCTGAAAGCACAGAGACGTGCACACAGACACGGCGCTGTTCTGTGCTGCTGCTCCGGTCCTGCTCCCTCCTCTTCCCCTTTCAGAGCCGGACTTGTCTTACACCTGGGGGGATGGGGGGCTCGCACAGAGCTGGACCTGCAAGCTTTTAACTCAGACTTTACCGTCTATGTCTAAATGCCCCTTTCTACTCTCTGTCCAGGCAGGCCACATTGCCCAAGTCAGCTAGTTTACCACAGCAGATCGGAATTGCTTCTTGCTTGGTAAGGATGAATCGAGTCAACACAATGGAGTTGTTACTTCGGTCTGAACTCTCTGATAGATACTGTAAATACACAAAGTCCTCTCCTCCCCCAGGACCTCCACAAGTCACACAACAGCCTGTTGGAGCTGTTTTAGCTAGCAAAATCTAAATCACAAAAAAGTCTGTGAGTTGCCAATAAGGATGGTAAATAGCCATAGTTAGGATCAGACATTCCAGCCATGTGAAGCAACTGGCGAGTTGGCGTTGCATTGCATAATTATTCTAATAGAGCATGAATGCGTAGCGTTCCGAATCAAAGTGACAGGCCGTTCAGTGCGATTAGTAAAAGCTTCTCTCATGTGTTGGAGAATGTTCTGGTGGCTCGCGGCGTACTAAATGAAGCGGTCACGATTCCCAGTTTCCCTTTTAATCTCATCCTCCCTTTCAACTTAACAGAGCTAATTAATAGCAGTATCTCTCACCCTTTCTATCTCTCTTTCTCTGTGTGTGACTGATCAATGGATGCCACGCTCTACAAGCTTGTGCACAGATGCGGGCGCATGAACCACCCCCACCCCCCCCCCACACACACACACATAAGTGAGTCATGGCAGAGAGGGAAACTGCAGGAATGGCGAGTGGATTAATGCAGCTGCCGATGCTGCCGCTGAGGTTGGGGCCAGAGCCATGACTCAGTCGCTCCTGTCCAGGCAGCGGTGGCTCACAGAAGCGGCACAACAACAACGGCCCTGAAGTCCACTGGAGCAACATACTAAACACATTACACTGCCCAAAGCCCCAGAGCACACGAGGACAGCACAACACAACTATAAAATACCCCTACTGACACTACACCAGCCCTACACCCACAGCTTGGCAGGCAACATATAAACATGAAATAATAACGTTCAGATATCTAGGCTCAAAATGATATGAATTTGAATTAAATGAAAATAAATTATATTATTTTATTTTTTTTAAACTATCAATAAAGTTATGAGCCATGCTTCAGTGCTTAGATAATCTTCATTATATATTCAAGTAATACATAAGTAAACTTGAGGACTCCATTGTGCAAAGACAAATGCATCTGACTAGTAAAGTGCAGCAATATGTGCAGTGTCTCTTGACAAACAGAACGGGCGGGGGACACAGATCACTTTCCACACGACAACAGTCAGTTAAGGTCATGCTATTGTATGCGTGGTGAGTGACCTGTCTGTGGAGAGGCAGATTGACTCACTTGTCCTCGACGCCAGTGGCTCCCAGCAGCTCCAGGTCCTGCTCGATGAAGCTGAAGACGTCGGCTAGGCGCTCCTCGCGCTGCTGCAGGGCCGTGCGCGCCTCGTGCAGACGCCGGTCCACATCCTTGTACTCCTCTGCACTGAAGTGCCGGCACGCCACCACCAGCGTCCGCAGACCCTTCTGCTCATCACAACACACACACACACACAGAATGCATCTGCATAATTATGACAATTAATGTCATTTTAACATTCTCACAGTGCCAACTCAGCCATTCCTGTGACGGCTCTGTATTCCAAGAGTTAGTGGTGTGACCTACAGCCAAAGCCATATCCATTAATCAAGTAAAGCGATTTTGATTTACACTGGCCACTAACATAATACATAATCAGTTGCCAGAAGCTTTTATCAGTAATAAGATAAAGTGCATGAAGCTTTTGCAATGTTCTCACAAAGCCATTGAAACCTGTGATATTCATGTGGCTAGTACTACTGTGTCAACAGCAATATCAGCCATGTTACAAAGAGAGTCTAGCCCAAACCAGATATAACAGCAATTACCTATATGCCAGGCACTTTCTGGAAGGCTTTTCAGCGAGCACAAACATTTCCGATGGACCATCACCTGTGTTGTAGCTGCTAGTGTTTTAGCGTACCTGTTTACACAGCCCCGGTTGGGTGTTACACCTAGTGAATGAGCATGTTAAAATGCTGAGGATATGTGTGTGTGTCAAAGTTGAATAGAGTTGCCCTGTTTGGCATAAACAAAATATTTTGTGTCAGTGTCAACATGAAAGAAGCAGTATATAATAGAAGATGCCATTACTGACGCGCGCCGCCTGAAATAAATGCTGGCTGGCTGAAGAGCCCTCCGTGGCATGTAGTCCATTGTATACTTTTCAAGAAAGGACACAAAATGGTTTGTTTTGAGTGAGTTTGTTTTACAGATGGATAGGTATCAGTGCACCCTGTCACATCTATGCAACAGTCCTCCAAAATTCTGCTCATTTGCAGTGGAGATGGGAGGCCATTAGGAACAATGATCATCACTTGTCTGCCTACTGAGTGCGGGACACTGACAAGCGAGCAGAGACACAGCCACAACAGCATCTCTCAGTCTGTGTGAGTGTAAGGTCTAGGTCTTATCAGTTGTGCTATTGTTTTTAAATGAACACTGCTTCTTTGTGAGTCTAGGTGTCTGTGTACTGTGAGAGCTTCAGAAAATGTGATGCATCACAGTGTAGATCATTCAGTTTGGATACTCAAATAGCTCTAGATAGTTGTGTTGTTCACACAAACTACTAAATAAGACCTCATCCTACGTAACGGAATAGCCGGATGTTATGATGTCCTACCAACGCAAACTCATCCACGTGGACTCGGGTCTTCTCCAGCTCCCCACTCTTGATGTAGGGAAGAATTGCCGACTCCGCTCCTTTGGTAAACAGCACTTTCTCCCCTGACAAGGGAAGACATGAGTGACACATCATTAGACGCTGTAGCAGATGAGGATTTGAAATATACTCAATGGGCTACTGGCAACAGACTGCATGTGCAGTCAAGAGGAAGAAACACAGAAATCCAGAAATAAGCTAAGAGGATCTTGTCTGCCACACAATCCCAAAATGGGGATAGATTAGACATCCTACAATTGTGGTCAGACGGTTGGTAAGTGGCTGAAGGTGTGGTCTCCATTAGCATACATACCTGAGGGTGTCTGCAATATCACACTCATTCTTCTTCTGTTTGCGTCAAACTCTAAAACATGGAGCAGTTTATATCTGTGGAGAAGTTACCAAAAGTTACAAAAATACCAAAATGAGTCAGTCAGTCAATCATCTCTTATGTGAAGGCCATCTTTACCGTTCAGCTTTTCCAAATGTCTTAATCTCCATGTATTCTCCATTGCTCCCTATAAATGTCACCCCCATCCTAGGAGGGAAAACACATTAGTCATGTGAAGAAGTGTAGAGACGGAGGGAATTCAATCTACAGTGGCAGCAGCTGAAAGCCAACCGTTTTTAATATACGGGAAAGGGAGTTTATACCTTTTGGTGGCCTCCACCAGCGCCTTCTCATCAGGTGAGGAGGCGTAGTACTCCATCTGGGAGAAGCCGTTAGTGTGGGAGAACGGCTCGCCAAAACCATCCGCCTGGTCATAGCTGATCTGCACCGTGTGGCACAGCGAGACTGCTTTCAGGAACAGCTCCTCCTCACGGATCTGGGTGCGTAAACAAACAAGAATTTAACAAACACAATAGACAAAGCAACCATCTGGAAAAATGGTGCTTTTCCTCATACATGGAACTCCTCTAAGAGACACTCCTAGTGCCAGATGTAATGCCATACTTTTTATTCAGCACCAATGTCAATATGTGAGCAGAAGTGCCTTCAAACAACATCAACTATCAACTAATAATGTAACTATTATACAGGCAAATACTGGGTCTGGAAATTAAATCTCTTTCTACAGGGAGAGTGCTATCCACTGGTATGGGTAACAATGTCTGTGTCCGTGTGTGTGTGTTTACCAGATGAGGGATGGAGCCGTCTGGTGAGTCGTCAGTCACTCCCTCTGGGATGAGCTTGCCGTTGATCTCCTGGTATTTGATCCCATTAATGGAACATTCTCGGAACTGCATCTCGTTTTCAGTAAGCGTTCCAGTTTTGTCCGTGAACACGTATTCCACCTGGGGCACAATGTGGGGATCCCACCTTTAGAGTTACGCACTCACAAGGACATCTGATGCTTACAAAAACACAGCAATCAATAGCAGCCTGACCAAGAAAGGGACTTTAAGCAAGGGGGGGTGAGAGCTTTACACAGCCAATTGATTTCAGGGAATGCTGCCTAGATTGCTATTAGAAGGTGATCATATTAGAAGCCATTTGCTTGACTAGCAAAGCCACATTGTCTTGACCACTTTGTCATTGTGCCTTTTTTTGTGTGATGCATAATATTCAGACTTGCATGCTCTAAACAAACACACACACACACACACACACACACACACACACACACACACACACACACACCTGTCCAAGCTCCTCGTTGAGATCTGAGGTATTGACTTGCGCCTTCTCGTCACTCTCCTCATGGTACAAATCCAAATCCCAGCCAATGAAAAATGAGCCCAGGAACTTCTGCATCTCCACAGTGACATACAGTGATATTGGGATGATGAAATTGTACAACACAAGGAACGCCAGGAAATCCGAAATGAACTTCAGAATCTGAAAGGTTAAAACAATAAAATTTATTTATAAACAAGCAAACAAACAAACAAACAAACAAACAAGACCATCACCCGTGCAACCATTGCAAACAGGAGTGGAAGTGTGAGGGCAGCAGTTTTCTTTCTGAGTGATGGGAGATGTCAGGCTACCAAGCAATACTCTGAGTGAGGGAGGCATTTTCTCTTATGGCCTGTCACAATATTTAGAGTCATATGCGCAACACTCTCTTGAGGATGTGCAATACACAGCCAGAGGGGCTTGGAGATTCTCCACAGGGAAAAAAAATGGCTCCTCCCCAACATCCCCGACCAGGAAGAAGAGAAATGGCTTTATTCAAAACAGAAGAGGAAGTGGTTGATGACGTGACCGTTTAACACTGAGGGAATCAAAACAGACTTGAACTAAATGAAGAGACCTGGCTGCTGTTTCTCTCCAGGTCAGTCTTCTGGTTGTAGAAGGGCTCGTTCCACTTGTCCTCAGCTTGCCAGGCATACTTGAGGATGGTGCTGAGGATGGCCTCGAACAGTAGGATTCCCAAATAGATGATGAGAAATGTGTTCATGGATCTGTGACCACACGCAACAGAGACATGGAAGGAAAGGGGACAAAAAACATGCTGATTAGAATCGACTTAGACATTAATATCACTTTAGGGCCAATGGTCGAGGAGTGCGATTCATACTTTTCCACTGCTGACCGCTTCTGTGATTTGCACTTGTAATTAAGCGCCATCTTGGACTCCATGCCCGTGTACACGGCAACACCTAGCAGACACAAGAAAGACAAGACTTATGTCAATGACCATTCATGATTCGCCAGCCAAACTGGAGTTAGTTGTGGTAGTTGTCAGATGTTGACCACAGTGTAATGACCGTACCAAATATTTCTTTGGTATTTTTCAGCCGAGCTCCTCTTAGCAGTAAGTTTTCTGGTCCTAATGGTCTGAAACAGCAAACATACAATTGGAATTCAGACAGTAGTTGAAATGATCGGAACATCAGGTGAATTTTGGCCCCATTTAATAGCTGCACTGGACGGAATGGCCGCCAGCCCCGAGAGACCTTCGTTTCACACCGAATCTGGGTTTGGAATTCCAGCCACAAGAGTCACTGGTGAATCATTAATGAGAGCCATTATGTTTGAGTCATGGAGTGGAATATTTCACTGGATGGGAAATGAAATGCTGGCGAACACGATAGGGAAAGATTAGTGCCCCAGTCTCTCTCTCTTTGTCCAGTCTCCGTACCAGTCTTTTTCTAGTAATGTCCATTGGGCTGGCACAAGGCCTTGTTCCAAAAGGAACTTAAATTATTGGGAAAAAAATATCTGTGCGGCATTACTTTGACCTTTTGATTGTAATTGATTACTTTCACATGAACTGAGAAACAACGACAAGAGCCACATTGCTGAAGTCAGCGGTCTTACCTTACAATCTCCTCTCCTTGCTGTGTTACCGTTATTCTGCCCACAAACCTGGAGGAGGAAGAGAGGAAGAGAGGCACATTGTGCTGAGCTGGAGTTGAGTGAGTAATAGAGAAACTGCCACAGCAGGCGACAGTCACTCCCCTCGGCTAAAAATACGACATTCTGACACACAGAAATGTGAGTCTGTGTGAAGGAGAGCTCCCTCGGCAGCGTGCGCCACTGAAAGGAGTTGTCAGGATAACGGATGTCCCTGTGTGGAGCCTGTGGCTTGCCGTACCTGTACAGGTCAGCCTCGGGCTGCTGGCACTCCACCACCGCTTGCAGGGCCTCCAGTCTGGACACCGACTGGGATACGGCTGTCTCTGGCACCGCAAAGTGGGTCTGGGGAAAACACACACACGCACACACAAACCCACATATTAAGGGTGACACCAAGTTAGCCCAATGTAGCCCTGTGTTGTCTCTATAAAGTAATTCATAATTCAAGAGAGCACGATTGCAACAGGCATTGTCAGTTTAAAAAAAAAAAAAACTTTATTAAATGCAGACCACCTAAAACAATGTTGTCAGTGAGAGGATGAGTGATAGGGTCTTTAAACTCAATTTCAAAACAAAGTCAATGCACTAGGAGTCTGATACCTATTACTATCCTGGATTTGGACCAATGAAATGCTTCACTGAAGATATGAAACAAGGTTTAAACAAAGAAGCAAACAAATACACATCTTGTAAATAAATGCAAGCCTTGGAAACAACTGCCTTTAGACAATCTTACACGGCTTATTTAGCGATATATTGACTAGCTAAACAGAGGACACTCTAAAGATCTGTTAGGTGGGGCAAAAGCTACGAAGACATAAACCATCCATGTATATAGTGGGCTATTTTAAGTTCATTCAGACCCCCTATCTACTCAATAAACAACAAGTGCTCTATATGTGGAAATGCGCTTAAGAGAATCTGCTCATCCATTAAAGATCTTGAAACTGCTCCAAAAACCAACTCAAAACCAAAACCACCCTGTCTGACTCCAAGCCTCAAAACAACACCATAAATATATAATTAAACGTCTCTCATGACTTGATTAGAAACAGATAATTAGATATATCCAGCCCTGGGCGAGAAGCAATCCCTTGACGCCGCGTGTAGTGAGACGTAACAGAT
The DNA here is from genome assembly GCF_017589495.1 of Alosa alosa. Taxonomy (NCBI): domain Eukaryota; kingdom Metazoa; phylum Chordata; class Actinopteri; order Clupeiformes; family Clupeidae; genus Alosa; species Alosa alosa. The sequence goes on from NC_063197.1 coordinate 5,676,850, forward strand.
CCAGCAGCTTGGAGACGGCCCATTACGGCTCCGCTCACATCCCCAGCGGAGCCTCAGAGCTGCTCAGCCCAGCGGAGGGACTGAAGGAGATTAAGAGGGAGCCCCACCTTCAGATTGGTCTCCCCATCCAAGCTGGCCGTGGTGATGTGGCAGGTGCCCTCCGCTCGGTCCGACGACAACAACACCAGGTCTGCCGGGAACGTCTCATCTTTGGCTACTCTCACTATGTCCCCAACCTGCAGGACAGAAATAAGGCATCATCTCTACTCTACACTTTGCAAAGTTCAGTTGATAATTATCAAACCCTCCCATATTTGGGGACTTAAAGGGGCTAAAATTATTTTCAAATATTATAAACTATCAAATATTATAACATGTATTATAAAATATTGTAAAAAGGACTGAAATGTTTGGTCTAAACTTTCAAAAAAAAAACAAAAAAGGTTCAAAACAGCCCTGGAAAATGATGACAGTTGATGGATTCTCAAAGAATCGAGGTGACAGACCAAGCAGTGTCTCGATTTAGTTCTGCTTGACTTGTCACTTCACAGCCACCAGGACCACAGGCAGAGCAACATCACAGCTGTGTGTGCCTTGCTCTGATGCGTCCTCCCAATAACACACACAACCGATACTCGTACAGATGGTGGGAGTGTCTTACTCGGATGTTTTTGGAGCGCGTCTGCACGAGGCTGCCGCTGCGGACCACAAACACCGGAGCCCCGTTGACCTCGTTGTCCGCTTTATGCCGCAGCCAGTCCTCATACCCCTGCAGGTGCAGCCAAGAGTTAGTGTGCAGTGAGTGTCTCAGAGCGCAGGAGTGTTCAGCAGGGAGTGGCAGAACCAGCATCCTACTGAACCACCCTCTCGGTCCTCATGGTCTCTGCTGTGCCTATGGGTCCACACCATTGTGCTCTTACATTCCAAGGTCCATGGCACAAATGCCATTGTACACAGCTAGAATCTTGACTAACTGGCTATGCAATCAGTGTTTCCTCTAGATTTATTTTTAGCAGTGGGGGCAGCCAGGCCACCTGCACCCCTAACCCCCGCCCACCAGTCACACTAAATATCAGGTTACATAAGACTACAATATGAAAAAACTGGCATTTCATTAGAATATAATATCTTTCTTAACCTCTATTTACACACAACTCTTTGACTAATTAGTCTTTTTTTTCTATGGCTTAGACTCATAGGATCTATAGCCTATAGCTTAATTTGCTCATAGGACTCATAGGATCTATAGCCTATAGCTTAATTTGCTCATAGGACTCATAGGATCTATAGCCTACAGCTTAATTTGCTTTTAGGACTCATAGGATCTATAACCTACAGCTTAATTTGCTCATAGGACTCATAGGATCTATAGCCTACAGCTTAATTTGAACCTATACCATAACAATAATAACACAGGGATTTGTTTTAATTCTAGTTGCTAATCACACCATTTAACGTGACTTGAGAGGAACAGGATTCAGGAACTAAAGACATCTTCTGTCTGACTCATGTCACGTTAACCCATGCATTAAACCACAAGTCAGAACGTTTTGTGCATGTTGTAGAAACACAACCCACAACAAAGCTTTTATTTGGTGCAAATCAAATTTGGTTTCTTTGGTTATAGTCCACTATTCACATTACCAGGCCATCACCGCAAGTGCATACAAAATGTTTATGAATGTTTAAGCCAAGTTTTGTGCCATCCCCACATTTGCAAAATTGCTTACCTTCGTTACTACAAGACGTTTTTTTCCCTGCATCAAACCGCGATTGAGTGCGCATCTAATAACAGCGGAGTCTCCGCGGGGAGAGATCCACTCTTCATGTTTCATTTTCGCTGTTGTTGCGAGCTAATAGGCTACGATATTGGAAATCCTTTGAATACGATCAGCTCCAGAAAAGAATGGGTTTTCCTTAGCCTGTGCTACACCTTTCCACCAAGTTGTTTTTGTGATGTTGACAAACAGCACATGGAAGCTCTTGATAGTGCATGCCACTAATGTCTATAAAAACAATATATTTATGGAATAAAACTAGACAGGTACCTCAGATTAGCATTGCTGTTTATTGTTAAACTGCAACTTTCTACAGCCAGGGGAGCGCATTTAACTATGTGTCCGGAAAATAATGTGTGTTTGCCCTATTCTAAAGCAGTGGTACCACTACAAAATGAAGAGGAAACACTGGGAAGACAGTTAATGTTTTAAATAGGCAACATCAATACAATATGTAATATGTGAAGTGAAACTGGACTGGCCATAATAACCTCTGACTAGTTTTACTTATTGTCAGATTGCAATGTGAGCAGCAGCCAGCGGGGGAAATACTCACTGGATTATTTAAAAGGCAATCGCAACTACATTGGGAGTCTGCCCTGCTTCTGATACCATGGCGGCATTCATTTTACCGTGGCGGGCCACCATGCTAAAATCAACATAGAGGAAACACTGGCAATAATTTCTTAAATCAAATCTCTTCTGACTGACTAGTCACTTACTTTATTGAAATGATCCAACTTAGCCCAGTGGATTTGTTTTCACTGGGTCACACACACGTTTGAATACTGCACATTTGAATACAATCCCCACACCATAGCAGTGTCTGTGCCTTTTTAACATTCAGAACAACCAGATCTCTAATCCTGGTTTAATGTCGACTTTGCCGAGAGGCAGCCTTGCAAATAATGTGCTGGAGACTGAGCTGTGCTGAAGTAACTTCAATAAATAAGTTACTTCACTATTACACTTTCTTTTGGGAATCACTGAGCATTCACGGAGTTCCCGCCATAGCTGGAAATCGGAGCAGCTCACTGAGAGCACCTCACCTGCTTGATGGCTGTTACTGTGATGACAAAGAATAGAGGAAGTCCACTTGTTACTGGAGAAGTGGGTGTATCAATCATTAGCTGAGAAACAAGAAAGAAAATGTACTTAGCTTGCCAAGATTTAGAAACGGGTGTAACCAAATTATTAATGAATCCATATTGCATAACTGCACCAACCACTCACACAGAGTGATGCCCCCCCACACACACACACACACACACACATTTGCATAGTGGAACACAAAGCTCAGAGGAGACTGCAGTATGCGGCCATGGTGACACTGGAGAGGTGGAGGAGGAGGAGAGGAGGAAGAGGAGGAAGATGGGGGTTAGAAAGAGCTTAATGCTTTGTGAGCACAGAGATGAGCGTGCTCAGTGGGCTCCCTGACGCATCACTCAAGCAGAGCAGCTCCATTGGACTCCCCGAGGGCTCGGCGTGCTCAAGAAAAACAACGGCAACCCTGGCTGCCATCGCCTCGCCACACACACACACACACACACACACACACAAACATGAAGTCACGCGCTGCATCAAGCAACAGTTAGCCCAGAGAGAGACAGCCAGAGAGAGAGAGGGAGAGGGTGAGAAAGGGAAACAGAGAAAATGTGGGAGGACACAAGCGAGAACAAGGGATATAGTATGTGGAAGACGGAAGAAGATGAGCGCGCAGAGATAGGAGGATGGAGGTAGAAGACAAACAGGCCTCTCACCTGCACGAGGAAGATGATGAGAAAGTAAAAGTTGGCTATCCTTCTGAACTGCTCAAACAGGTTCTTGGGCACAAAGTTCCAGATGGTGTACTGTAGGGACCCCAGGGTGAGAGAAAGACCGGCATTAGTCCCGCCCAACATTAGACACACCAGTCCAGGCTATGGTCAACTACTGTGCGAGTGCTGATGGGAGGGAGGCCGTGGCTCAGTGAGATGCTGCAGCTCCCCAACCTTACCTTGGAGGATATGATGCGGTTGTCAGCGAAGCGCTGAGGGATATAATGGCCATGTTGGGGAAAGCGGTTGGCGATGTACACCGTCCTGGTGTCGCTCTGATGGGGAGGGTCAAAGCCCTGCAGAAGGGGGGGGGGGAGAGAGAGAGAGAGAGAGAGAGAGAGAAAGAAAAGAAAGAAAGAAAGAGAGAGAGAGAGAGAGAGAGAGAGAGAGAGAGAGAGAGAGAGAGAGAGAGAGAGAGAGAGAGAGCACAGGGTAAATACTAAAGACATTTGAATGATACTGCATACAGCAACAGAATAGAAGGAGACAGAACCAGAGAGAAAGGAAAAGAAGAAAGTGAGATCAGAGTGGAAGTCAATCCAACCCAGGAAAGGACCGGTGGCGCTAACCATTTATTTGTCCACAAACAGAAGGATTTGTGGTTTTCTAAACAATATGGCAAGGCTACTGTATGCTCGCTGGATCGTGTGTTGTTGTCTTATTAGGGGGAGAGGGCTATTTCTATCTGCAGTGGCCATGCAAATTTCAAGCGTCTGTGAAATTACCAATGCGACACACGGCGCCTGGCACGAGACAACTCAATGAGAGCTCTCAAAGGAGCTCTCGGCTTACTATCAGTGTTTAATGGGAGGAGGATGTGTGAGGACGGAGACCGATCCTGACCAAATCACACGCTACAGAGGCGCCGAGAGACATCAGCGCAAATGACCGTCAGCAGCGCCAGCTGGGGAAGCGCACACCGCTGTTCTACACAGGAGCAAATGTTGTGATCTGGGGGTGCCAACTTCACAAAGCACTGAGGTAGAAACCCAGCGCAGGAATCCGGCCTGACACCTGCCTGACAAATCCAACAGGACAGAGCTCACTGCCATCCCCATGAAGCCGCAAAGACTGCAGACGGGGGACAAACCCCAGAACAAAGGAGCTATGCACTGCAGTGTACATGTCTATTTTACCATTACAACATTTGGATAAAGCCAGGCACTTCCATGTACTTGCATAATGCCCTGAAGATGAGATAGCTTCATTGAGATATGATCACTTAATGGGAAACAGGAAGTGCTGAAATAAACTGAGAACTACACCACCAGAGTGGCAACTGATGCTGTCGTTTTTTTTTTATATTATCAAATAAAAACATTTTCAAAGGTTACAATTGTTTTCCTCATTAAAAAGCTAAACTAGATAAAGTATCTTTCATTATGTACTTGGTATAATATATCATTCTAAATGTAAACCAAGCCCTTCTGAATCTAACACACTTACAGTATGTCCAGCTGACATTTTGTGACATGGTAGATGAGAATAAAATAAATGCAACCTGAACTGTAAGCCAGTCTGACCAGCGTCATGTGCCTGAGCCTAATCAGATGAAGTCCCAATACCACTTCTCTCCACTTATCTTAAATTACATCTTGTAGCCGTTTCAGCCTCTGTAATGTATAGATGACTGTACAACAGCCCTTAGGTTAACCACATTATGCTAAAGAAAAGGAAGAGGAGCAGGAGCTGAGTGTATTGGCTGTTGTGGGACTCAGCGGTGACAGAGCGGCCTCCTCCACGGCTATGGAGAAAAAAAAGTGGAGAGTGGAAAGTCGGCCACGTCATCTAGACCCAATGGCAACACATGCATTCAATTACAGTCAGGCCTCGCTAGACATTTCTGTTTGCACTGTACACACGACGGTGCTGCTGCATACAAGCCGTGGTGTATGCTTCAAACAAACAAAAACGCACACAGAGCTGCTCAGCCACATACCTTTCCTTTCATACTCACTCCAAAATGAGCAAAATGCCCTTTTGGCACCACAGTGCAAATGAGAGAGAACCGAAGAAATGTGAGAAGTGTGTCCTGTGTCTCACAAGAAACAGTCAGGATATAACTGCTCTTTTTTTCTCAGGACATGATTACACTCTTACTGGCAGACCTTGCGAAATGAATGTAGCGCAAGAGGAAATGCATGGCCCGGCCGTGAGTAAAATTATGGTCACCACCTTTTGTGTGCTGTGACTGTGACTTTGCTTTTTAACCACATCACTTTTGGGTTTTTTGGTTTTCCTTTTCAAACTTTTGCAGGCAGCTCAGCTCCTATTGAAAAGTTGCTCTGGTAGCCTTTCTTTAATTCATGATGCATGTAAACCAGGTCTCGCCACTGTCTCTTTGTTTTACATTAAAAAAGCCACTCACTCGCTAGCCTACACGGCTGGCTGATCTGGTTCTCCCTCACAGACAAACACACAGGTACACACACGCACACACCCTGCAAAGCCTGAAATGCACATCCATTTCTGCTCCATTAAGGCCCGGAGAGCAGCTTGAGGGGATGAACTGGTCCGGGAGCATCAACTAGATAATGAATTAAAATGGGATGTAATAAATCAGGCCAACAAAGAGAGACAGGAAGGGCTAATTAAAAACAGCCAATTAATGAGAGGTCCACTGGTGCAGACAGAGTCACTTTCCATTCCTCAGGGCTGGACGTCTGAAGCAAATCACCATGTGCTTAGTGGACAGCCACTCATAGACCACTTTCAAAACACACACACACACACACACACAACAACAACAACAATGATGATGAGTGGTATTTCACAGAAACCAAATTCATCAAAAAGTTGAATTTCCCCCATGTATGTGTTTGTAATACTGTGTTTGCCTATCTTTCAGAAGTTTATTGTTTTAGAGCCTTTGGCCTCACTCTGGAAAGATAAATTGGGCCACATAAAAGATCCCATTTTCAATACTGGTAAAGGATCATCACTAAGTGCCTCATGTCAACCATACAGTAACTGCACTCTGTTAGGAGGGGTTAACAACATGGTGCATGAGCCTTAATCAGTTTCTGTCTTTCCTTTGACCACACTCACAATTCAATATCTGAGCCATGAATATGGCATCCATTTTCCCTTCGGCTCAATAAATCCCTGACTGCGGGTTTGTTTTGGTGTACTTGGTACTGACTGCATACAGTGTGTATATCAGAGTGCTTCAAGGAGTGTGGAACAAGTTTTAAAGTATGCGTATGTGTTGTGTGATGGTATGTTTGTGTGTTGGTAGGAACCCTGAATGTGTATAATGCTTGGCTCTCTGGAGACAGCGATCATTATGATGGATGGTATCGGTCTCCTACTTGGGCAGAGCATCCCTTATTAAACCTTTTAATAATAAGATCATTTCCCAGACGCAGTGTCTGTCTGAAAGCCTTCGCCGCCAGTGGCTCATCATCTGTGGGGAGCTAATGAAGTGGGGATGATAAACCAGGCAGGTACCAGCAGCCAACTGATGGAATAACCACCATCAAATCTCTAAAGGCCATGCGCTTGGTTTAAACAAGTTCAGCATTCTAGCCTGTGGATGGAGGACCTGGGTCAGTGTAGGTGAGAAGCACCTGTCAATCACTCATCTCATGGGCAGTTATCACTGCAACTCTACGGTTCAAGATTACTCTGACATCAAGCAAGGCCTCTTGTTTATGAATGAAACCATTTCAACAAGGCTGCTGCTGACCGGCGATGACCCTTCATAACATCAAATGAGAGGGGTCTTTTCGGGTCAGGCTGATTCTATATGCGAGGAAGATGTGGGCTAAGAAAGCTGGCTGCACTCCATGTACTGCTGGTGAAGAACACTGGGGTAGCGTGCAATAACAAATTCTATACGTAGAGAGAGATTATTCCCAGCTTTATCAGAGTACACTTGAGCTAAATTGCTATATGATGAATAAAGGATGTTACAGGGACAACCACAGAAGAACAGAGAGAGCACAACTGAGTAGTTCTCTCTCTCTCTCTCTCTCTTGCACGCTGAAAAACAGTGCACTTATTATCAGCCCGATTGACAGGATATATCACAGCATACTGACGGCAATACAACAGAATGCAGCACGTATTCCATGTCCCTCCAAAGTTCATGTGGAAAACGACCATGTGTGGGACCTCTTGGTGCAACCCAAACATCCAAAGGGGAGATTGTTTCAGATCACTTTTTTGCCAGACTGCCTGTGTGCTTGGCTTGGCTAGGCTTCGTAATGGGATGCTTCCTCCTGTAGGGCTTCTCATAATTGCATACAATCTTTAAGGAATAGAGGAAGGCTGCACTAGACTTTGACATTGTAAGGAATAATCAATCACGCTGTTGTTTGACATTCAATTGTTATAGTGAGTTGCTTCTGTAAAAACATAACACACTGCTGATCTCTACAATATTTAACTGACTATCTTTAGAATGTTGGCATGCTGATACACATAGGTTCACAAAATACTACTCGTGATGATATTACCCTGACATGCAAGATATTTATTGGATTTCCCGTTCCAATACCTCAAAACAATGATGTTAGATGCATGTATGCAGAGAATGTAACAGCAGCAAACATGGCCTTCCAGCTAGTGACTCCAGTAATGAGCACATGAGGCTGTGAATGAATGAAACATCCAGACCGACAAACTAGTTTTCTAAATCCAAATATTTAAGAATAATGTAAAACAAGCTTCGGATATGAAATACAGAGCATGTTTTTAGAACAAACTGACACCTGATCAGAGGCATAGGTTATCGTTAACGTTATTGTTGGCGTTACAAACTGGCCATCTCACTGTATAGTTATATAGAACTAGCATTCTAGTCTATGATCTCAACGGCTATGTTAACGTTAGCATCTTACCTTTCAACGTTAATGACAGCAAATGTTCGTCTAAGTTAACTGCGTATCACTGCCCATGTATTATTAGCTAGAGAGTTAAGTTAACAGTGCTAGGTTACACCTCAGTTTGCTCGACGAGGGCAAGCCATTGAACTCTGAAATCTGCTTAAAACTAACGTTAGTGGGAAAATTCCCCCTAACATTATGGGCCTGACTGAGCTTCAACTTCTTTAAAGTAACTTACCAACTTTCAAAAAAGCATATAGGCTAAGTTCTACTATTTGCCTAAATAGTTGTTCAACTTCACAAGAGGAACATTTTGGAGTTAAGAGAAGACACATTAACTTAGCTGCTAACGTTGACGTTAATGTTCAACTTACCGATGGCTAACGTTACCAAACGTTAAGTTACACTCACATAGGATCAGTGTTAGCGCATGTCAATTAACTTACTCTGCCTTTCAAGCTTTAGCTGCTACCAAAGCCATACGACGAGCTAAGCACAAACGTTATTATACATTTTATTCTCCCGAGCGAAGTAAAAAAATAAACAATATTTATTTGCATCATCTCTGTGCAGGCTCGAAGCTACGTTACTTCTAGTTCATATCTGACCACTCAAGGTAACACGTAAACGTTATCGTTAACTGAGCTGACTTGTCACGAATCGATGCATTTAACATAGTGACATACATTACAAGTGTCATTACACTCCTCAGGAAAACAACCAGCATACGGTCTCTGCCAACGTGAATAGCGCACTATCGTCATGCCAAGACCATCTTACCAGCTGTTGCCGTATCCAACGTAGCATCCTCGCAGAATTTCCTCAAACGCAGGTAGCTAGCGGCTAGCTAGCTAAGCGTGCTAGCAAAGTTAGCTAGCTTCTCCGACAAAATCTCTCGAACCATTAATATTCCTCCCCATCGACAAATATTTCGATGTATTACACAACGCATCCGTTTCGCATGTATGCGTCATACAAACAGAAATCTCTCTCCATCACACAACAATTGTCCCATCAGTTTGTGTATATTCTGCCTGATGTTTTAATTATTAAACCAACAGTAGCTCCACGGCCACTGGCCCCGTCAACATTCTCTGTTGGTTTTGGTCTCTACCGAGCGGCTTCATCTACTGCCACCCTTCAACATCCAGGAAGTGACGACGAACATTTGTTTGATTGTGGAAAGGCAGGCTCGAAGTCGTATGTCACAAGTTATGGAATTTGCCTGATTTTTTTTTTTACACATTTGAAAGAGTGACATTGTAAGTTGTGTTTGTGCGCAGCGCTTCACGCAGCTCCTGTCACCTACAAACACTGTTAGAAAAAGTTTTTACAGTAGGCTTGGCCTTCAGGAATACATTTTCGCTCTATCCTTTCTTATAGGCTATTCATTCAACATCATTTCCAAATACTCCAATGGAAAGAGTAGAGGCCTACTCTAAAAGTCTAGCTTGCACTCCTGACCTGTCTTCTGTGGACATTAAGCAGCTGAAACCATTCAATGCCACACTGCTTAGAAGGTCCTCATGCATTCTGTCACCAGTTTAAGGTGTTTTGTTTCTGTAACAGAAATGAGTAGGCCTAATCAGTTCTAAACCTCAGAACCTAGGCTACTTTTGAGTTAGCCTATATTCTAATTTCCTTGTTATTTTCATGGAGGCATATATCATAACTTTGATTTAACAGCTGAGAAGATAAGATTGCTTAAAGTTGTATGCAAAGCTGTGCAAACAGGAGAATAGACATCAATTTTAACAGAGCCTTGATGATGGGCTACCTCTCTGATGGATCATAATTCTGTGAGCTGTCTTCAATGTTACTTTGGCTGAAGTAAAAAATCTGATTGGATTCCAATAGCCTATAAGTTGATATGACAAACAATTGCTGCTAAAAATATAAATTCGCTCTTGTTGGTGTTTAGTGACATCATGTGACCAAAGACATTTAGTGAAGTATCACCATGGATGTTTTCATATCATCCTTACCATTATATTAGATAATAGGCTTATATTATATATAGGCTGTCTTATATACAGTATATATATATATATATATATATATATATATATATATATATATATATATATATAAAACACCACGTGCTTAACAAGGTAATCCCATGAATATCTTAATATTTGTCCAACTAGATTTGTAGTGGTGCTATTTCACAGACCCTGGGCCCTTTCCACCACTGAAATCTGCATTTAGTTCAGAACTGTGTAGCATACTGTATTTGGTATACTACCAAAACAAAACATTTGTCCATAGAAAGAGGAGGACAAATAAAATGCAGTCCTGTGTGTGTGTGTGTGTGTGTCTGTGTGTGTGAGTGTGTGTGTGCACGCGGTTCTCCAGATTAAGTGTGGATGAGTGGAATGGTGGGATTGGAACGAGATATTTGTTTCTCAGGCATGCTGGCCGTATTACATCAGGATTAGAATGGCACTTCTGCATTATCGGCAGGAAAGACTTTAGATTAGTAACAGTGAGCCACAGCTGTTGTACTTGGATGCTTACACTTGCTGAGTGTCTCTCCATGGGTTATCGGCTGTAAAGAAACATACAGATAAGATGAATGCTATACCCACAGTCATTTGCTAATAGACATTTTGTGCTTGATATTTATTGCCTAAGGGTACACATTGCAGGCTTGGGTGATGTGTAATCCATTGTGCTAAAAGGCATGGCAACTAGTTTGAATTGTTTTGTGTTTCTTTTTGATGCTGAAGTTTGTTAGCTCTGGCAGCAAATGTAATTCGCTGCCGCTAGGGGCGCGTCTAGATTTCTAGGCTAGAAGTTTGTATTTCTGTGAAAGACATTTGCTATGATTTGCTGACTTGCAGCTCATCAGGTTCATCACAGATGGAAATTCTCTATACATATAACAAAAAGTAATGATTTAACTCTGAGTAAACTCTTGAATTATGAGCTTTATTGTGGGCGTGGACGATGCCATCACTTATCTTCTACACAGGACACATTCCCACCTGGACAAGGGGAAAAGTGTTGTGAGAATCATGTTCTTTGATTTCTCAAGTGCTTTTAACACCATCCAGCCCCTCAAATTGGGAGACAAGCTCTTGCAGATGGGTGTGGACGCTCACCTGGTAACCTGGATTACAGATTACCTGACCCGGCGACCACAGTTAAGTCAGACTGAAGAACTGTCTCTCTGACACTGTGATCTGCAGCACTGGAGCGCCACAGGGAACTGTGCTCTCTCCAGTCCTGTTCACCCTGTACACATCTGACTTCTGCTACAACACCGAGTCATGCCACATGCAGAAGTTTTCTGATGATACTGCAATTGTGGGGTGTATCAGGAACGGGCAGGAGGAGGAGTACAGGAGCCTGGTGGAGGACTTTGTGCAATGGTGCAAACTCAATCATCTTCAACTTAACACTTCAAAGACCAAGGAGATGGTGGTGGATTTCCGCAGGTCTAAGCCCACTCTGCTACCAGTCCACATTGATGGGGTCAATGTCGAGGTGGTTAGCACCTACAAGTATCTGGGTCTCCACCTGGACAATAAACTGGACTGGTCAGCCAACACTGACGCACTCTACAAGAAAGGGCAGAGCAGGCTGTACTTCCTGAGGAGGCTGCGGTCCTTCAATGTGTGCAGTAAGCTCCTCAGGATGTTCTACCAGTCTGTTGTTGCCAGCGTCCTCTTCTATGCAGTAGTATGCTGGGGGGAGGAAGCACAAGGAAGGAAGGAAGAAGGATGTGGGGCGGGAATTGACAGGCTGGTAAGGAAAGCTGGCTCTGTAGTTGGAGCTGAACTGGAGTGCATCACTTCACTATCTGACAAAAGGACCCTGAACAAACTGATCAACATCTTGGACAATGAGTGTCACCCACTCCACAGCACTATTGTTAAGCAGAAGAGCCTGATCAGCTGGAGACTTCGCTCACTGCCTTGCACAACTGACAGACTGAGAAAGTCATTTGTCCCCAGGGCCATTGAACTGTTCGATGCCTCACTTAAGGGAAGAGGAGAGATAGACTTCTCTGCATAGTCTGTCTGCCTCTTCACCCCTCCATGTTTGGTACTGTCTGTCCACTAGCCACTTGTACCACTGTCTTTATGCCTCACTGTTTTGCGTGCTATATTAGCACATTAGCACATATGCATAACCCCCCCCATGCCACAGCCGAACTGTTTCTTAAATAGTTAAATATATAGATATATAGACTTTACTTTACTTTATTTCTGCATTGTTGCACTGTTGACTTACTCATTTGCACCATGACCACTATCACCATTGCACTACCACCATGACACTCATTCACACAGAGCACCTTAGAGCACCTTACCATACCTTACTATGCACAGAGAATCACAGGCTCAGTCCCTGCCTCAGTCATTGCAAGCGCCTCTGATTTATTAATCACCACTATGTGGATACTGTTTTTAGAATTGATTTAGATTAAGTGTTGGTATAATTTGTATTTTTATCATTTGTATTTTAGTATATTTAGCATATTCTTTATCTTCTACTGTCCTTACTGCTTAGTTGTGTTTTTATATTATATACTTTAATTACTCTTTCTGCTGTTAAAGAATGTGTTTGTGTTGTATGTATGCTGCTGCTGAGACCTTGAATTTCCCCTGGGGATCAATAAAGTATCTATCTATCTATCTATCTATCTATCTATCTAGCTGCGAGTTCACAACACATGATTGGCACGATGTCTTCACAACACACCATATGATTGGCTCAATGTATTCACATCACACCACATGATTGGCTCAATGTATTCACATGTTGACGTTTTGCCGAGGAAGGGGTGTGATATGTGTAGACAGCGGCCATATTGGAATATACAAACTAACCCCATGCATTTTTATGGAGGATTTTTTGAGTGCTGTGTCTCCTCATTAGAAAGTCTCTGGCTTTAGTCTCCAGTGCTAAGAGTTTTGCTCAATTATTTTACATCAGCAGATCCTTGTTTGAATCCCACCACTCATAGATTAGATAAGCCAATGAGTTACTGGTGTTACCTCTGAGTACAGTCCAAAGGGTAAAGAATAGCCTAGAGAAAGAAATAGAAGAAAATAATTGAGATAAATATTCATCCTGCTAAAACCTGTATATATTTTATTGTTATTGTATAATAAAATGTAGGGACCAGGCACAAGGTTTAGGACCATATGTTGGTTGAGTCTAGTGTGGAAAGGGATATGCTTAACACATGCGATGGTAATGAATATCTCTGAAGGGGATTTGAGTTATACATTTCAATCATTACAGGAAATGTTGCATTAACATTCATTGTAATTCATCATTAACTGTTCTTCTATCAGGCTGCCGGGGAGTAAGATATTTATTAACTAGATCTCAATACTTATGTTGGCTTAAGCCTACTCTGAGTAGTTTTCTTGCTGAATGTACCTAGGCATATGAATAAGAGTCTAACTGTCGTGACATTTCTGTTTAGCAACACACATATGCGCATGCATTGATGTTTGTCTACACTATGAAACAGAGTGTTTTGAGTGTTTCAAAAGATTTGTTTTAATCTTTGCTTACGCTCATGCAGCTCAGTAGTGTGTGTTGGCCAAGACTCTAGGCTGAGGGATATTTTCTACCTAAACTGTTTCCTGGAGCCACTGCTTTCTTTTACACGTCTGGAGTGTTTGTTGTTAAAATACGACATATTTAATAGTGGTGTTCATGTAAATACAGCATATTGCTGAATTAAACCTTATGTGAAAGAAATAGTGGTTCCAATTCCCAGCACCTCGCCAAGCTGTTTCATCGTGCAATGATCGCCACCTACTGGAGATAAAGACAAAGTAGCTTCAGAGGATCCTGACTGTTGATGGGATGGGAAACTAGTAAGTATAAAGAATTTTAACTGTTTTAACGGCACATATAAAACAAAAACAGCAATGAGATGTTTGCAACAGAAATATTACCAGCCTATGTTACATTTTTACAGTAAATGTTACTGTAAACACGTTGAGAGACACACTGATTTGGCCTTCTAGGCCTAATCTAATGTTATGTAGCTCTGGCTAATAAATCTGGCTAAATAGATCTGGCTTTCTTGATCATTTCAGAAGGCCTACTCAGGCCTATCGTCCTGACTAGCAACAAAGGTTACAGTAAGTGGTCGACGAGAGAGTGTATTTTTTATTGTTATCATATCAATGTAGCCTATGCATTAAGCATCAAGCAGCAGTAGTATTTTGTTATATAGCCTAACATGGTATAGCCTATAGCTGCTGCCTATGCAAAACTAAAACATGTTAATAAGACGGTTGTGACTGGTTTAACACAACAGTTCCTCAGGAAAGTAGTTTAACTGCCTGTTTAGCACTCCACCAAGTCACTACCAAACATCCTTGAGCCTATGTCATGAGGAATACATGTAATTGCCCACTTAGGATCCTTAGCCAGGTTTCCTGTTGGTCATGCTTGGTTTCACTTGGCAGAGCTACTCTACCTGAGAGTGTATCAGATTGGGTTTCCAGAAGAACTAATCCTTCCTCCTGCAAATCTCTCAGCCACTGACCCAGAGAGGGAAGTGAGGTGGCCCCCAGTACACCCGTGTGTTTCTTCATGGCTGACCGAACCATGTTTCTCTGTGTGTGTGTGTTTGTCTTTTTGCGCCTGTGTGTGTGTGTGTGTGTGTGTGTGTAGTTGGTACTTGGGGCACTGAGAGAGACTTCCATGTGCATTAGTCATGGATGTGCAGACTGTGTGACCCTTTCATGAATAATACCCCTACAGACAGGTGAAGCAATTATAAAACCTCATTCTCTTTTCCCCACTTTTATAATCCTGTCCTCACCAAGATATAGTCAAGGTGCTACAATGGCTGGTAAGAGCACAGGCACAGAAGGGATTTCAGGAAACCTCTGCTCTTCTGACATACTTATGCTTTGACCTCGGGTAACCGCTGTCTGGATTGTGCAGGGCTTTGTCAAGACATTTTTGTGAGTGATTTGTGTGAAGAATCCTGGCAAACCAGTTGACCATCAGTCAGATATATGGGGATGGGAGGTGGGTGGGCAGTGGCATTCTATAATGGAGTACTGAAGAATTGTTTTTCTTTGTGTGTGTGTGTGTGTGTGTGTGTGTGTGTGTGTGTGTGTGTGTGTGTGTGTATGTGCGTGTGTCCTCCAGCCAGGACTCTCCTGCGGATCTTCGCTGTGCCTCATTTCCAGGAGAACCTGTCGCGGCTTGAGGGGGGAATCTCTGTTGACAGCTCCCCCAAATCCTGTGCAGCTAAGACAACACGCTAATGGTGGAGGGAGAGGGCAGAAGAATGATTACAGGGTTTGGCAGGCAAGTCTGTGACACATGCTCTCACGTTATGAGATGAGGGTGAGTGGGGTCTGTCATAGGCAGTGTCTCGGTGTCTTCTGCTCTTTCATATGGACAGTTTGATAGCAGCCCCGGCTCAAACGGAGGATCTACTGTTTATATAGCACACCGTTTTATAGTGGTCCTTTATCATATCAAGGAGATCAAATCAAGGCCTAGTTGATGGAATCATGATATGTGTTCATGGACCATAGACATCTGCCAAAACTTAGAGAGCGAGAGGGATGTCTCCTTCTGTTCCAGAGAGAGAGAGAGAGAGAGAGAGTAAGGATGCAGAAAAAATAAAACAGTTAGAGACAGCATAGATAAGAAGTTGTGACTAAAAAAGGATCATTATTTATTGAAAAGAATATTCATTAAAGTAGTGAATTCATGCCTCCAACGTGGTCTTAAGTCTGCAAAATGCATAACAACTCTACAGTACTGCAGTCTACTGTACGTAGGCCATACACACCCATATCTCCATCCAGACTAGTGCCGTTAAACATTCTTGCGCACTCCCATGCTGCAGAAGCTTGTTTGGATAAAGATAGGTGTCCGGGTTGACAGGAACGCTCCTACCAGTCTCAGCATTTAATTACATAACTATTTGAACTTGCTCTTGGTCTGCAGATTGGCCCGAAGAACAAACCACAATTTTCTTAAGTGATCAGCGTGTAGGTATCTGACACCTCGAACAGCCCAGGTGTTTCCAGCAATCTTATCAAAGGGACTCGACCTGTACTCCATGCTTGCTCTGACAGCCTGTCCACACCAAGCAGCCTTGAGTCCTTTGTGGCCTACTCCTCTTAAATAAACCTCACTGGGCTTAAAGCAATAAATCATCTGTGCTGAAGACATGCCTTTCACAGGTGTCAGATAAGATATTGGTTTTCAGCACCATTTAGATTGTTGAAAGGGCTGGAAATGCAAAAATCCTCCCCCTCTTCGTTGGTGTTTCTCTCAGTGCCATTTAGACTACTTAGTCATTCATTGGTTTAAAACAGGAGCTGAAAGCTGAAATTAAATGACATGGAGACGACACTCTGTGACACAAAGCAAAAATGATTTCTTTCATGACATAAGATGCAGGAGTTACCAGTATGAATGCCACTGATGAATGTTATTCAGCCTTTCAGCTTGAAGCTCAGTGGTGATTCAGTCTTCACATCCTCAGAGCAAAGTGGCTCTAGGCACATGGCTTTAATCTTGTTGTGGTCTAGGCACAGTGAAATCAAATCAAACATGTTCAAGACAGTAAATAGAAAATAAATTGTTTACAAGATATTTTTACCAAATCATGTTCACAGACTCCGTCTAATCAATGTTCACAATCAAATAAGTTTGGAATGAATTGCTGTGTATTAATGAAGCAAATGTTTCAGCCTGCTTAAGATAGTGATGTTTTAGTAAAGAGCTTTTAGTAAAGAGCTTTGTATTGGTTATGTTATTTTGTCAGAACATGTCTTGGTAATTGGCATGACATCATGACGCTGCTCCCGTCTCGGTGGAGGCTGGAGTAGCCTGTCAGTTGCCTTCTTGGGGCTGTTAGTACCTGCATATGTCTTAATCCACTCCATTTGTGTTGTTTTTGCTCCGGTTAAGCGGTCGAGAAGAATGCCCAGGGAATGTCAGAGCACACCTGCAGACCCACACACCACCCCCTCCTTGCTCTGCTCTACCTCAGGGCCCAAAAAACACCACCGCAATCTGAGCATGATGTTAGCAGCTCCGAAACAAACGCTGGAACAGCACAGTTGCTGACTAGAGTAACACTTTGCACTCCATCCTACTGTACACATTGCAGTATGTAGCCTTAACCTTCTCAAGTAGCTCTATCTCATATCACCCCCCCACTTTCCCCCTCTCTCCCACTTCATTTAGCAGGATCTTTCTCCCTTCAGTCTCTCCTGTCTCTCTTTCGCTCCCTTGTGTCTACTTCTTTCTCAGCCCTCACTCTGTCTCTATCTCCCTTTCTCTCACTCTCATTCTCTCTCACTAGTTTCTCCTGTCTCTCTCTTTTGGCTCGGGGCCAGGATAGATAACAAGCCAGTGTGGTGAAGAGCAGAGCAGAGCGCTGCACCCAGCTGTTTTCACAGCCCACCCCTGATGAAAGGCCCATTTGAGGCGGCTCTCCTCGACAAGCACTCTCGGTTGCTCACCTTAAACCAATAATGAGTTGAGATTTTTTGCACAGAGCCAAAGCCACTGAAATTGCCATCTCAAGCCTAGCTAAGACACAGATCTGTGTTGGGGCCCCTCCTCTAATGCACCTGTAAAATGCTTTGGCCTGAGACCACATCACACACGGTGACACATGCCCATCAGTCATCAGCCAGTCATGCAGGCTTGTTTGCCTTTCAGACGCTCTGAATAATTTCCAGTACCAGCACTGACAAATCAGCGACAGTCAGACCACCATGGTAGTCCGCAAAGTCTCTTGAAAGGGTTTCTGGTGTGTGCGTGCGTGAGTTTGTTATAGTAAGGTACGTTTCATCTGGGGATGGTAGGTTAACGGATTCATGAATGGATAAAACAAAAAGGCGCGTCATGTTTTCGTTTCACATTTTACTGTTAACTGAGATCTGTGTACAGGAGGACACAGGTGAACACTGAATCATTTGGAATCCCCAGAGGGTTATTTGAGTCGTTTGAAGCTCCTACACGTGTGTTTTCCTTGGGCTCTGACTGGGTGCTGGCGGCTGGCTGGCGTGCAGCGCAGCAGGAGAGGCCTCTGCAGGACCCTCATTAGCGGGTGTGTTTTGAAGCCAGACGTATCTGACTGAAGCCAGCCTGCCCCGGCTCCTGCTCCTGCCTGCTTGTGCTCACCTGGGAAAAAAAAAAAAAAAAAAAAAAATGTGATCACACACAGATCAAAATCTCTCACTTCACCCCTATCACACACACGCTCCAACCATCTTCTCCTGTCTTCCTCCAGATGGAGCAGCCACCAGCCTCCTTTTCCAAACAACCTGAATCAAAGCAGGGGACGAGAGGAAGGGGGCACACGCTGATCCTCAGACTGCACTGGGGGCAGCCGCCCCTCCGCAACAATGGAAGGTAAATATTTTTGTCTGGCAGAGGGAGTGTTGATGTGGTACAGGAAACACGCAAGTGTATTTGGATTGGAGAACCTATTCACAGTGGGGAAAAAGATTTTGGATGGTTTAATGTAGAAACTTATCATCTAATTCTCTAACTCTTTGCTAGGATGATTGATTCATTAGGCTTAATGTAACCAAATAAGTTTTAGATTTATAATTCCACATCCATGTTTAAAAAACAAATCAAATCATTTGTACATGCTGTAAATATGGATGTTTTTTTAATTTAAATGCAAAGATAATAAGACATATTTACTTAGATATTATCAATCTGGATCTACATTAGCAAGAACTGATAAAGAAAAATCGAGAGAACCATTCAGAAAGGAAGCATCTCCACATGCACTTCTGTTGGTGACCAGTGGATGGCACTGTGTACCTGTCAAAAGCACTGACCAGCGTGCCATGGGTTACACCATGTAGCTCTCAACTTAACTGTTAAATCATGCCTTCTGTCCTTGTGTGATTTGAAGTTTCTGTCCAACTTAGTTTGCCATAAAATGTAACTGAGATCTCAGTGAAGCTAGAAAATGCATTATATGTGTTGCCCGTGTATTTCTTTGGATAAATGGTTAATATTTTTTTGTTTAATAGAGGGAGTTGATACAGACACTACTTCTACTGTGAGGTAAAACATTTTTTTGTTCAGGGGAGTCAAAGATATCGCTTGCGGGCTAGATATGACCTACCAGATAGGAAAATTAAAAAATGAAAATGTAGATATTCACGTCCAGTTGTCATCGATAGTAAGCAATATCTCTATGATATGATACATTAATTAAACCTAGCACTTCAAAGCATCCTCAGGAAGGAAGAGGCAGAAAAGTCAAAATATAGTTTGCTGCACCAACAATCACATTATGTTGGCATAGCCATATACCCTCTATGCTGGTGACAAAGAGACAGACTGATGTGGAAGGTAGGCTATTTCAAGAAAAGAAAAGAGCAGTATATGACAGTAGTAAATGATAAGGCTATATGCCTTGTTTGCTCATAAGTGGGTGTTGTATATCATCAAACAACAATCTGATACCCATGCAGAAAATTGATAATGACCATGAGAATGGCCATGACAATGACCATGACAATGACATCCCCCACGAGGTCTCATTTCAACTAATCCAGCCCACTGCCTAATATGAGTCTGACGCCTCTTATGTAGTTGATAATGCAGATAGTGTTTCATGATTTGAGATGTCTCAGCGTTCCCCTTTAACACCCTGATAACTCTGATATTTTGACCTTTCATGGAGTGGGTTAGTGCACAAAACTTTAAATATCATATTGAGTAAAATATCAGGTCTTTTTTCTTTTCTTTTACTCCTTTTATTTCTTTGTCACATCCAACCATTATGTGCATCATATTCAGTGAAATACCAGGTCTTTTAAAAGTCCTTGTCATTGACCTCAGCAATGTAGGCCTACTTATTCCATTCTAATATTTCTTTTTAAAAAATACTGTTAGAGTATAATTTCTGGAAAGCATGATTCAATAAGATTGTCTTTGAAATTATTCAAACATTCACTACTACTGTGCATTTAAGTGTGGATAGTAATTAAGGTTCTGGTTTGATTTTTAATTTGTTAACTACTAGAGCCTGTGCTACTGTAATGTTATGTGTAATCTTGAAACTCAAGCTCCCTACAAGTCTGGCAGCCAATCCAATTGCAAATCAGGCCTGGGTTTAGGGCAAAGCATAGTACTAAGACTGCCCCGGTTGAGGCCGTAAATGACCTACTCCCAGCTACCGACACAGGCCATGCCAGCATCCTTATCCTCTCCCATCTTACAGCTGCCTTCGATACTATCTGTCAAAGCTACTTCTTCTCGTCTGGTAAAATGACTTGGCATCACTGGCACACCACTTTCCATATTTAAATCTTAAATCGGCCCTCTCACTCTCTACCACCCTCAGGCCTGGTTGACTGTCTGCTGTCCTAGCTGGATGACACAGAACCTTCTTAAACTCAACCAAAACAAGACAGAGGCCATTCTTATTCCTACCCTTGATATCCTGCAAAAACTGGCACATATACAGTTGCCCATTCTTCACCATCACCTCTGCTGAAAACCTAGGTGTCATAGTCAACTCTACCCTCACCTTTGACTCACACATCAAAAACATCAGCAAGACAGCTTTCTTTCACCTTAAATATATTTCCAAACTCCATCCCTCTCTCACCTCATATGCAGCTGAGATACTCATTCGTGCATTTATCACCTCGAGGTTAGATTACTGTAACACCTTGCTCTTTGGACTTTCAACAAATGCCCAGCTGTGCTCAGCTTTGGGAGCATATCACCCCTATCCAGGGATGGGCAGTATTCATGATACATGCATTTAAAATATGTATTTTCAAATTCAAACTAGTATTTTGTCATTTTTATTTTATTGGGTTGTATTAAAATACAACCCAATAAAATACAACTAGGTGTTTATTTATGTAGTTAATATATATAACTGTTAATATATATAACTGTTACTATTTATGTAGTTACACCATAACATGTTACTATTTATGTAGTAACACCATTCAGTGGTTACATTTAGTGGTTTAAATTAAACAACTAAAATCCTTCCTGATCAACAGCGTTCCACAGTGCCATATCAAGCAACATGGGCATGCATTGACAATGGCAGAGACTTGTCTTCATTTGTACCACATTACAAGTTCAGTTGTGACTTTTTGAGTGCATCTCTGGTACAGTATTTAGGCTATAAGATGTAACAGGCAGGTCAGCATAGTTTGTCTGTTGACTGTAGATTTATGGCATGTCTCGTAGTCAGGTAAAAGCTGTTCCTCTCAAACATAGTCCACTTAATCAACAGAGTCAGTGTACTGATGCTCCTTTTAGAGAGTATTTTTAGTATTTTCAAAATGCAAAAATACAAATACATTTTATTTTGATACATAGTGTGGCTACTTGTTTTGTAGTTTATTTTGATACACTTAAAATTAGGGTATTTGATATTTTATTTTAAAATACATTTTGATGTATTTTTGCCCATCCTCCAGTGACTACACTGGCTCCCAGTTCAATACCACATCCAATACAAAATCATTCTGCTCATACACAAATCTGCCCATAATCAGGCCCCTTCCGATCTTTCAAATCTCCTAAACACGCCGTCCGGCAACCTATGCTTTACAGATGCCCATCTACTATACATCCCCCCTTCTCGGCTTTAATCCATAGGTGACAGGACGTTCAGCGTGTCTGGCCCTAAACTCTGGAATACCCTGCTACTAGCACTGTGCAAATGCACAATACCTTCAAAAACATGCTGAAAATACATCTCTTTAGAATGGCTTTCCCCCCTGCATCTTAACTGGTTCCCACTGCCTCATATCTGCATTTAGTCCTGTTATCTTTTATTTCACTCCTTTTATTTCTTTGTCACCTCCAACCATTATGTGCGGCCACTCCTTATGTAGTGGTCTTCTAGTGCATTTATTATCATGTATGTTTTGTCTCTGTGTATATCTGCTCTCTTGAGTGTACAGTTCCCTCTGTGTGTATCTCTGTTCTTATGGAGTATACAATGTCTCTGGATTTTGTACAATATCCTTGAGTATCTTAAAAGGCTCTTATGAATAAAGTTAATTATTATTATCATTATTATTATTATTATTATTTATATTTTCATTGACATGGCATAAATAGACAAGTTACTGTAACTATAGGGAAGAGATTACATGTTCAGTTAAAGTGACTTGTCTGTTTCCCCACTGAAATCTTGGCTACAGAGTTGCTGTGGCTGTTCCCACTGCTCTGGCCACGTCTCAGACTGCACGTTCATTCAGATGTCTTATCCGGCTCGCCAAGCACTGGACTTTCACTTATCTTTTACATGCACACACTCATCCATACACACTCTTACACACACTCTTTCCCCATATTCTTTCATTTCCACTCACACACACACACACATACTGTATACACATGCACACACAGACATCAGCTCCCCCACATGAGAGCAGTCCTAATGTATCTGTAAGCTCAGGTCTTTCCCATGGTGTTGGGGAGTTAGTGGTGCTTTTCTGGGCAGGGCTGAGATCAGAGGTAACATACAGGTGTACTGTAACAATCGGGCGTGTGGATTGATGTGGCCTACAGAAGGGGCTTGTGGTTTGGGAACCTGCGTGACTACGGGAGCGGACACAGGAAAGGCGGGCCGGCGAGGCAGCTGTGTGTATGGAAATTCTTTTCTTGTTTGTTTGCTTTGCGACAGCGAGAGGACTAACGCGCTCTTTAAGGAGTCTAATCCCTCTCGAGCGTAAGCGGAAATTCTGATAGTTTCAACAGAAAGAAAGCCCCGTAACAAAGTCTTTCGCTTCGGTGTAACTCAATTAAATCAGGGGATGACGGAAGGTTTGTTGTGTTCTTCCCTGTAAGGCTTAGATCCAAGGAAGGACACCTTTTGAAAAAAAAAAACAACTTTGTATTGAACTTGTTACCTTCATCTCAGGTAAATATTAGCCCCCGTAGCCTTCAGAGGCTTTCACATAATACATATCCGTTGTGTCAACAAGTGGTCTGAGATAGTCAAACTTTGCTTCCCTCCTGTTTTTTTTAAATATTTTTTATTTGTGTGTGTGTGTGTGGGGGCGGGGGGCGTTGTTGGGTAGAAACAACAAAAAGGGCGCAGGGATTTCGGCTTGTCAGATTCATCAATCAATTCTGTAGTGGTTATTTTGTGTGTGTGTGTGTGTGTGTGTGTCTCCTGCCCTTGCCCCCTGTTTGTAAGATTTTCTCTTTTGGAGGCCTCTCTTGTCTTTGGCCCAGACTTAGTGCTTTTAGCATCAGTCTGGCTGTTGTGTGGCAAGCTGACAGGCTCAGCACAAGAGTGTCGGAAAAAAAAACCCCGAGCGCATGAATAGGCTCCCAGCTGGAGAGGGGTGCATGTGGTAATGACAAAGCGGAGTGGGGTGGTGGTGGTGGGGGTGGGGGTGCTGAAACAAAAGGTCCCGTACATGTGAGAAATCTGAAACGTCAGGAAAAGGATGGGACACAAACAAGCCCAGTTAAAACAAGGTGGATTAGAACTCGACTCCATTTACCTGGCCCAGATCAACTGTGGCGACCAGATTGATCACAACCCCAGAGATTTGTTCTATCAAGACATCATGAAATGTCTTGAACAAGATGAAAGGACTAATGATAATAATTGAAAGTGTTAGCTGTATATTCACAGTAATTGGCAAAATGACCAGTGGATGAACATTTTCATTAATTGTCTTAAACCAGAAATAAATATTAGAATAAATGATAATATACATTCTTGGATATTTAGATGAGTTGCTGAAGCCCCCCCCCCCCACCCCTTATACATAGCCTACTGTATAATATGCCTTTGGTTTCATTGTGATTGTCTTTCGATTCATCTCACTCTGTTAGTGCGCTAAGATCTGTATGAAATAAATAATGTAGTGGCTAAGTGAGTGGAGTAAAACAGTGTAACAGTGTAAGGCTAACGACATTATGGGCCAGCGATGGGAGAGCACAGCCTTTAGCCGTTATCTGTGGCATTCATCTTCTTCAATGAGCTGTCAGCAGTACACACACACACACACACACACACACACACACACACACACACACACACACACACACCCACCCTTGGCCAAAATATCTGCACTCGCACCGGGCTGGGCTTGGCCTAAACTCAAGGTTCATCTCTTTATGTTCCAGGCCAGGGCCCATGAAGCGTGACCCCCAGGGAGGCCTCCGCATTAATCATGAGCTGGAGGGAGGGCCCCAGACAAGCCTGGGACATTCCTGCAACGGCCAGCCACTGGGCAGGTGAGGCAGCCAGGCCGCAGAGAGAAGGTACGGCCCCTGAGGGGGTTGCTAAGGGGCCCGCGCTTGCCCATGGAGAGCGCACCCACCGCACTCCTGACAGGCTAAATAGGATGAGTAATTAGATATTATAATTAAAGATTAATGGCGTCAAATTGATCGTGATCGTCCAGTCGTGTCCGGGCAGTCAGCGCAGTGGCATGGCCTCATCCTGAGTCCCTCTCTCTCTCTTGTACGGGCTGTTGCGTGGTCATTCTCCCTGGATGGTCGCTTGCGCTGGGTTTGCATTGTAAATATGAGTGTGCATATGTCTGGCTGGGCATATAGACCCAAACCAACGCACTATTGTTCCCAGAGGACTTGGAGGCTTTCCAGTATGTAAAACCTAGCAACAGGATTCGCCTCAGTCCTTGAAGAGCCCAGAGGGATGGTGCTGGCACTGAAACCAAGGACATATGGGTCCTTGTTTGGTTTCTTTTGAGGGCATTTTTCCAACCGTAAACAAAGCACATGTTTACTGTAAGAATGTTGAGGAGCTGATTGCAGAAATGACAAGGTTTTTCCGTTTTTTTTTTATGTCTGTTTTTTTCTTTTAATCTTTTCTTATCTGTTGTTAAAGAAAGCAATTTGATCTAAAACATAATAAAGCTTGCACCTTCAGTAAGATCATGTGGAAACAAACAAAGGGTGATCAGATGTGTGCTTGTTGAACAAAATAGAATTGTACATATGCTGCTCAACTACAATGCCATGAATTTGCCATGGAGCAATTAATGAATGAGGCTAAGCAGAAAGATACGTAGACAAACTAATTGAAGTCCTTGCCGTATTGTATTTTTCCCTGTAAATAACAGTTTGTCTGATATTGTTGTTGACACCAACACTGTGCTCTGCTGTTGTTTTTGCCTCCAGAGAAGAGAATGTAAATCCCAACTTTTCTAGGTGGACCGATGAGCACTTGGAATGGCCTCAAATTGTGTTGCGCCACATTCTTTGTTAATTGATGATGACATACGCAATTACTAACGATGGCTGTCTAACTGGAGCTGACACGCGCTTTTTTGTGGACACCTCCACTAGGAAATTAGGGTTTGGTGACCTCAGCGACCCCTCTGGAGGACTTCCACACTAGAGGGCTACCAAACATGGAGCCTCAAAAACATGGCACCATGTATGCATGGTGGTCTTAATGAGCGGTTCCTGTCAGGCTAGCCATTTTGTGTAGTCGTGGTAGATTCATCTTAGCCTTTCTCATCCTCCTCTCAGTCTGCTTCTACAGAATAGAACACATGATGTTTTAGTGAGACTTCATGCTTCGCTGTTGTAAACCAGATGAACTGACTGTTTTTATTCTGTGTGGTTTATTCAGTTGAGGCTTTGTATAGTTCTGTATATTTCTCTTACAATAGCCATTACCTTGAGATCCTGCCTACAAAAAATCGAAGAGTCGGAAAACAGTTAATGTAAGATTTGAAGACACAGTTTGAAAAATGCAACCGTACAAATATCTGGTCTGGTTGAAAAATGTTTTGGTTCCTTAAATTTGAACAAATTTAAGTGTTAATCTACAATTCACTTTCAGTGAAGAGTGATATTTTGTCATTCATTCGCAGAACACTGAGTTCATAGAACATCAGTTTTGTGTCCTCAGCTGAATCCTGAAAAAAAATAGATGGGATTGAATTTTGTTGCTCATAAAAATCCTCTCTAAAGAAACCCCAGTATGGTATTAAGTTTGCGTAATGGCTTGTCAAACAATTCCACAGAGTGATTAGAAAATGTACATGGTTAAATTAGCTTGAATAAATTGCTCTATTCATGTCTCACTACTCTGAAATGGAAGTAGTCACAAATCTTAATATTTTTGCCATGTTATAATAGGCTGTAAAATATTTTGATTGTAATCATTATAATCATTACACTTAATTCTAAGCATATTTGAATTATGGACATCAGTAACTTCTTGATGAAGCTCTGAGCATTTCCTAGTATATATCTCCACAGGGCCAAGCTTGTGTTGTATGTCAAGGCTGATTTTTCTACAGGAAATTAATTTACTTAATTCACAGTCTTGGACTCCATCATTGCCCTTTGTTGTGGCCCTCCTATCTGACTCTGGGGGGGTTCATGCTGACGCAGGTTTTGCTGATGAGCACATGAACAGACATCTAATGGGCCAATGAAAGCCCTTGATAGCCCTTTGTACATTTTTACTTGAGAGTACATGAAAACCATTTTAGATGTGCATCTTATTGATCTTTTTTGTCCATTTAATCTGACTCTTAATTTGTGTGCTGTGGCCAAGCATCCTGTATGTAACTACCCAACCTCTGGACACGAGAAGGCTAAATGGAATAGGCTTTCTCTTGGTTAAACCAGAGTTCCACTCTTTGAAGCCCTTGGTGAGGGTACAGGTAGATTATGTGGCCTCAAAGGGAGACCGTGGTGGGATGAGCTTTGACACACGCTGCAGCCCTTTGGTGGACAGAGCATGCAAGTCTGACTTGTTGTAAATGTTTTATGGATTTTAATGGGCTGTCGGATCTGATGAACAAGATGCAGGTGCATTTGAGACAGACTGTCTTGATTGCCATATTGGAGTGTGTGTGTGTGTGTGTGTGTGTGTGTTATGCAGTAACATTTCTGAGTCTCTTAGTACTAGATTGTGTGTCTGAGTGAGAAATGCCTTTATTTGTCTGTGGGTGCCCGTGTACATGTGTTTGTCTATGTGTCTGTGTATATGCTGGTGTCTGTGTACGTGTGTGTGTGTGTGTGTGTGCTTGCATGTGCATGTGTGTTTTGAAATGCTGCCTCGCCCCGGAGCGTAGCCAGGCGAGAGATGAAAGAGCGAGTGGGTGCACACACCCTTCCTCAGCACGCCCTCTCTGGCTTTCAGAGACGCCGAGCGGCGCGCTCAACGTTTGCTCACCTGGACCGCCAGTCAGATCAGCTGCATTAGTAAACAAAGGGCGGCTTTGCCCCGCACACCCGTGTGCAACAGCTGTGTGTAGCCACACTGAGCAGCAGCTGCCGCTCGCTCAGGCTGGAAAAGCCGAAGACACGGTTTGCTCAGCCCTGGAGCCATGGCAGAGCAAGCCCTAGTGACAGCCAGCTTATATAACAGAATAACCTCAAGACTGCACTCATGTCATGCCTGTTGTGTTGTGTATTAGGATGTGTAGAGAGTGAGAGTGTTTAAATTATCACAAAGAAATTTGACTCTTGCGATTATTGCTTTAGCAATTTTAAGTGCAATGTAGTATACGTACAAAGTATGTTTGTTTATTGTTTGTGTTACCTTGACACACATCTGATGGACATATTTGTGTTGTGTTGTGCTGTTCTCCCAGCAACATCGGCAAAGAACTTGAACATACATATGTATCCTGAGTGCTCTGTCTAAATGGAAATTCAGAGAAAGAAGCTGTTGCTTGTTGCCTGACCATGCTGTCAACAGAGTTCAGATGGAGTACGAGGAGAGGCAGTGAGTGGGGAAGGGAATGGGGGGGGATGATGCTGTCAGGGGGATGGGGGTGTTGTTGCTGCTGAGAGGTTGAAATTATATTTGTTTTCCTGACAGAGACCCACTAGTCAGTAGGAGCTTGTACAAACACGGCTTACTGATATCAGAACTCAACATGGTCATTTTGGAACGAGCTGACACACACACACACACACACACACACACACACACACACATCCACAGCATGAAATCCTCCCTCAGGCTCCCACTCGAGATTCATTATGAGGAAAGGTGGGGAGGCGTAGATCAGCCATACATGTCACTTTACACACCAGCTTGTAAAAGTGCACAAAGGGGGGGAAGACATAAAACAACACCCTGGAGATCCAGCATTATCCGACAGCACTACAAGGGGAGAATGTCTCGGGCAATATCCGTGACGAGGTGTACAGACAGACAGCCTCTTGAGTGGCAGAACTCCGATGTCGGTTAAGTCTCGTAAGATTTACTGCCTGAGCGGAGTCAGTGTCAGGCTCTTCTGGGTGGTCAGGACTGGTGGGGAGTGGGGGGAAGGGCATGTTTCTACACCTCATTACCCATGGTGCCGTGCACCTTGTGAATAGGTTTGGAGTGTTTTGATGATTTCGATGATGGAGATTGACAGGCAGTGCTGTTTGTCAGAGTTTATCAGCTGCTCTGTGGAGAGGAGATGATTGCAACTTGAGAGTGTATGACTCTGTTTCCTCGCTGTCTCAAAATACAACCATCTCATGAAGACAGCCTACTTTATCCCTTAAACATCCGCAGTTTGCTATATAGTTGTATTTTGCTTCGATAGGGCCAAACACCTGATACTTGAATAATGGCAATATAGCCAGGGTCTTGTAATTGCCGCCGCTAGACATCCAGATAACGCTGATAAATTACTCTGCTAATTGAAATAATAGTATTTGCCAAAGCTTGTAATTAGCCACAAACAATTGACCATGTGTGATTGAAGTGCCTTGATAGCCATTAAACTGCACTAATCAGCCGCACATAGATTAGGCCGTGGCGAGCGTCTTCAAGCGCAGACGAATTACCCCCCTGTCACCACTGTAGACATCGTGCGCCCCTTTAGCCTTCTACAGTTGATTCCCTCCGTGTTAACGTGTGAAGAGGCTCCTCATGTTAGCACATGACAACTGTTTCTGTTATTTTTTTTCTTCTCCATGGATGAACACATCCCATTTGGAAGAAATCAGTGTCATTAGCGATGGGGCCAGGGAGAGGAGGAGGAGAGGGCTGCCTCTTCTACACTTCACTTGCTCTACTTGCCGCTAATAACACTCGGCTAACGCTAACATCAGCATATCAAACAGCCACCTTTGGTTAACCCTGTTTTTTTACTGTACTGGATGTTTATGTGAATGGCACTGGAGCTAAAGCCAGGAGCGCAAGGCTATATAGGGCTCCCTGCGGTGCCCTGACATTACGTTTCAGTGCGGGGGCCCATAAAGCATCTTGGTGAGGAGAGGTGTGAGGCAGTAAGCAGGCCTCTTAATTGGGTGTGAAGAGAAACATGGGCCCTAACAAGGTTATTCACATAGCTATCCACAAATGACCCCTCGAAGGACAGGGCTCAGCTTATGTGCCACTCATAAAGGCCAATCACGTGAAGAATTTCCTGTCCCGGCCGGCTTTAACAGCTGGGAAGAAAGGCCAGGCACTTGTGAAAGGAGAGTCCCAGTGGGGGAAAGGGTTTATTATTTTTAAGCCGATCTAAACACCTGTGTCTCCCTCCTTGTTCTCTGGTGGACACCATTACCCATGTGAATGCATTGCAATTTGTCGACAAACTTTTTAATTAGTTCACCGGCGTTAGTGGCTAATCTTATTAGTTGGTCTCTATTATTTTGGTGACATCACTGGAGGAAGTGTGTGTGAGCAAAGTGATAGGATGTTCTGTGTGTGTGTTGATGCGAGGTGTGTGATTGTGGTGTGGCAGGGTGGAGTTGGGGGTATGATGGAGAAGAGGTAGGCCTACCCCAGTCCCTCCACATTGTGTGCCCTCCACGTGCAACTTTAAAAGCAGATTGGTAAACACCTTGAGGTTGAAAAACTAAAATATGAGCATATCTTCTCAGCAGGCTAATACACCATCTCCCTTTGAAACTCTTGTCTCTGAAACCTCCCCAACACACACACACACACACACAGACGTTTACACACTTTCTTATACTCTACTTCTTTCCATTTTCTTTCTTGTTCCTCCAATTTTTTGTTGAAAGAATGGCATGAAAAAAGGCTGAAAACCTCCTTGTTTCAGATGGTGAGGTGAAAATGGTGTGGTAACGAGCAGGTGCATAGGCCTTGCAGCAGCTGTTTTTGGTACTCAAGACAAGGTGTTCCAGCTCTCTTAAGCACTTCATGTAATCCTCTCATGCAATTCACACTGTAATTGCTGAGATGCAAGCTGCCAGGGCTAGTTTCACTCTCTCTCTCTCTCCCTCCTTCTCGCTCTCTCTCTCTCTCTCTCTCTCTCTCCCTCTCTCGCTCTGTCCCTCCAATGACGGTGGCCCTTAGCAAACTAGCACTGCTGCATTAATTAGTCGCATGAAACTAGATGGGGCCGCATCAGCGGGGCTATTGTTCCATCTCTCGCTCTCGTGTGTGTGTATGTGTGTCCCAGTGTGTGTGCATGTTTCCAGAGCACACACGTGTCCGTGAGATTGTGCAAGAGATTGGGCTTGTGTGTGTGTGTGTGTGTGTGTGTGTGTGTGTGTGTGTGTGTTTGTGTGTTTATGTGTGTGTGTGTGTGTGTTTGTGTGTGTGTGCGCGTGCGTTCGTGCATGTGTGTATGCTTGCACGTCTCTTGCTACATGTTTATCACTGCAACTGTGTGAGTGCGTCTGTGTCTGTGTGTCTGTGCTTGTGTGTGTCTGGGCCTGTGTGTGTGTGCCTGTGCGGGCATGTGTGTATGTGTTCTTTTCTAATCCAAGGACGCCGGTCTGCTCGAGTGGAATCTCGCTCCATTCTCTGACTTCCTTGCAGTGGTAGTGGCATGGTCAATAACTGGAGATGAAGTCTGGTGCGTAGGTAGCTGGCTATGAGGGTTGTTGTGGACAATGGTGCTCTCCCCTTCCAAGGCCATACCTGATAATGTGACAATGAAGTGAGGATGTCTGCCTCTCTTGACATTCAACAATTTATCAGCCTGCCAAGCTTATGTTGGCTAGGCGGGGGGCATCGTGCAGGGCATACAGTGAAAGGAGAAACCACTGTCAGCTCAAATCAAAACCTCATTCTAATCAGTTGGTTAGTGTGCTGAATAGTCTGGCCTGTAGATGTTTTCACTGATTTCTTGTATGCCACTACATTGTATTAGGGGTGAATTGTTGATTGTTGCACATCAGAGAGTTCTCAATGGCTCTTTGGTGCAGGTCATGTAGACGTAATGATAAAAAAGCCAAAGATTCGTAGCCCATATGCCCTTTTGAGTTGGCTTGCTGAAGATGTCTTTTGATTTCAGGCTGTAGGGCAGGGGGGTGTAGCCTCATAATCCCCAAAGTCTCCTCGAGTCCCTCTCAGGGTTTAGGGTTCAGAGGGACTCGTATGATGCACGGTGCAGCTCTGCGTGATGGGCACATAGTTTACTTATCCCAGGGGCTCTACTCTCCAGACCCCCCCCCCACACTGTGGTGCAGCACTTGTTTTAAGTTGTTTTTTTCCAACTCCTTGAATACTTTTAGGATTTAGCCCCCCCAAGGCCCTCCCTTCACACACACACACACACACGCATGCACACACACACACTCTCTCCCCAAACACCCCTCCCAAAATTGTTGGAATACGCTTGGGTGCAAAGGAGCTCCGGATTTAAGGTCCCAACAAGTAAACTGAATTCTTTGCCCCCCCCCTCAGCTGCCCCAGAAGCCCCCAGGGATGACACAGCTCATTGATGCATCTCTCATTAGCATGTTACCAGCTCGCCTCCCTCGTCTCGGAGGCCAGCCGCCCTGAGAAAACGGAAGAATGTGCTCCATTTGCATGATTCTCTGCCAGAATGCAAGTCTCTCTCTCTCTCTCTCTCTCTCTTTTTGTCTCCCTTTCCCTCTCTCTCTTTCTGTCTGTCACTCTCTCTCTCTATTTCTGTGCCCACTTTCACTTTCCTTCATTACTTGGTGATATTATTGTTTTCAAGCCTAAGACTATACACTTTGTTAAGAAAAGGCTAAAAAAGGCAAATCACAAAAGTTGTCTGGAATTGGTCGCAGTGATAAAGTAAAATAGATTTTATGTAAAATAAAGTATTAAAAGTGTCGCAAGGCCGAACCTGAGAAAACTTGATGACTAGAATGAATATACGAATGAAGGTTATTCATTAAATTATGTTTTTCAGACCAATTGCAGATCTGCCTTGACCCACCTGTTACTTGGTGAAGGATTCTAGCTAGTTCCTCATGCATGAGACATTACAGGGTTTGATGGTCTTAAATTCCCAGTGGGCTAAAAGCTACAGCGGCCTGCACCCCCTACAATCACCTTTGTCATACAAATTACTTTATAACCACGGTCAAAATGAATAGGCTGGAGGAAGGAAATGACCCATAAATAAGATAAATGATCACTTTCTAAAGCGGATAAGATTACATGAATGCATAATACCGCAAGATCGTTTATTCATTTTTGGGTATAGTCATGCAGATTATTTTGGTGAAATTTGCTGATTTAACTTACAATAGAAAGCTGTTCTTTCACCCATCTTCACTTTATTTATTTGTCAGTTTCATTTTCAGAATATTATTCCTATTCGGTGGCTCAGTGGAACTGGAGATGAACAAGTGTCTCTGATTTTTAGGCAGAATTGGGATTCTCAGGAAGTGCTCAGGAAGCTGTTTCATTAATTTTTGGTAATTAATTATACGTTTGTAAGGGTCTGCATTTGTCTGTCTGTACTCCTCCTGCATTGTCTGAATGTCTGTCTGTACTCCTCCTGCATGGTCTAAATATCTGTCTGTTGTTTAACCTCCCTCCCTATCTTTTCATCTCACCTCATGTGGAGGTAAAGGGGAATGGTCATCTTGCTGCATGGGTGTCTTCATCTGAGACCTGTGACACATACAACCATGCACACACACACACACACACACACACACACACACACACACACACACACACACACACACACACACACTACACACACACACACACACACACACACACACACACACACACACACACTCAGTCTTAATACAATGCACCCCCCTTACACACACACACATCTCTCTATCTTACTGCATCTCACAGACACAAACACACGCACACACACACACACACACACGTTATAATAAATTAAAAAAACGCAGGGCTGATTAATGGCCGCTAATTAGCAATGTTAATGACCAGGTGTCCAAAAGCGGGCCAGCTTCACTCAGCATGGAGGGGCTCCTCATTGAGAGGCCCGCAGAACCTCCATTCCCAGTGACCCCTGTCCCCTCAGCTGGCAGCCCCCGGTGCGCCACTCTCTCATTACCCCAGAGAGGAGCGCCAGGGGAGGCCGGGGCCTGAGAGCCGGCCCTGTTCCCATTTCCACCCAGGCTTGTATTAATTAAGGTCAGGATTGGCCAAGACTGTGGGGTACACTCTGGGAGCACAGGGAAGAAGGAGCAGGAGGAGGAGGAGGACGAGGAGGAGGAGGAAGAGGAGGAGGAGGGTGGGTGGGTGGGGATTAGTTAACCCTTGCTGCCGTGTCACTTGCTGTTCCTCCCCCCTCATGTGGGCCCCTAGTCAACAAGTGGGGATGGGTGGATAGAGAGAGAGAGAGAAAGAGAGTGAGAGAGAGAGACAGAGATGGGCCTCCTGTGTTTGTGAAAGGGTTAGTCTTGGTGGGTTATCTTGTATCTGTACTTCATAGCAAGACCAGGTGGAGATTCTTTAG
This sequence comes from Alosa alosa, assembly GCF_017589495.1. NCBI lineage: Eukaryota > Metazoa > Chordata > Actinopteri > Clupeiformes > Clupeidae > Alosa > Alosa alosa. Next base: position 5,710,881 of record NC_063197.1, read on the forward strand.
TTGCCTATAGCAGTTCATCTGGGTATTAAGATAAATTCATATAGGCCTACACCTCCATCAGACATGGTAATTGAGGAAATTTCAAGGACAGGTTGGCTATTTCCCAGGGCTTTGAATCACACATCATGAGACTTTGACATATTCTGTCGTGAAAATAAATATTAGCTTATAGTCTAGAAAACGGTTCAAATTCATTACATACATGTAACTTTATCCACACTGAAATACTGTATGTATGCTTGTGGTGTTATTGTAAATTATGCTATTTATGAATATAAATACCGGTACTATTATTTAGAAGCCTTTTATATATCTCCACTTTTTTATATATATACCACTTTTTTAGATGGTGTCTTCTCGTTTGTGTTTTCACATATGTATTTATTTTTATTTCTGTATACATGTTATTTTGCACCAGGTGGGCTTATGGTGCCTCATTAGTTGGGTGTGGAACAAAAGAGGGTTGAGTCTGAGGAAGAGCACCTGCCTCTTCTCCTCCTTCTTGGCAGGGGTAGCAGTGACGATGATTGTGTGACACCCTCAAAAATTATCATTTTAACCCATTGTGAGTTATGGGGAAAAAAAGCATAATTTGCTGAGAAGAGAAGTGCAAAAATGCTATAAGCACATATATCACCAACATCGTACGATCACATCATAAAGCAATTTGACCCTCCCCCATCCTTAGTGATAGTGTGTGTGTGTGTGTGTGTGTGTGTGTGTGTTGTGAGGGGGATGGGTTGGTTGGGATCACACTTTGAGTGACTGAAAAGCAATTAAAAGTGAAATCATGTAATGGGAAATGAAGAGTTTCTGATGGAAGAGAAGAGCTATTGTCCGCCAACATCTGGATGCAGGCAGGGAGACACAATGGCCCCAGCGCACTGGCTCGGCTAATCGGGCTGGCATAATTGCTTGCATTGAGGCTCTGGAGGAGCCTGCAGTACTCGAGACTAGCAAGTAATTAAGGAGGCATTTTCTCGCCAGGCTTTAGCATCCCAGTTATGTTCTATTTCATTACCTTTTATGCGTAAACCTCGATTCACAAGAGGCAGGAAAACCTTGTTGCAATTAGCAATGGGATACGTCTCGGGCACTCGAGGTAGGGAGAAATATGCTGCCGTGGGAGGGCTGACATTGAGGAGAGGCTGTTGATGATTCCTAAGTCCGGGACTGGAGAGAAATGTATTGTCAATTTGAGGTTAAGTGGTTAAGAAGGGAAAAAAGAAGCAGAAGGAGAACATTTTTTGAAAATGAAGTGATTTCAAATATTTGAGTCGATGGAGTTTTTCATTTTCTAACTTTGTGGATTATGTCCGACCTGGCGGCCCAAAATAAATAAATAAATAAATAAGTAAGTCAATAAATAGAAACACAAACTTGAACTATCAAAAGTGTAATGTGGAATTGAATGGGATGCAGAGGGGTGGTGAGCTATGATATGTTAAAAGCTAACCCTACTTAAACACACAGTAGGGCTGGCTCTCCAGAGCCCTGGCTTTTGGCTGCAGGGAGCGGTGGCGACGGGAGGCTGGCTTGCTGTGCCCTGCCACCGTGACGGCAAGGGGGAATAAACAGTGAAACCGCAGCCCTCCACACACACGCAGCTTGGATTTCTTGATAACCAGTGGCAGGCCCGAGACGGTCAGGTTAATTCTCGTCCATTCTCGGGCCAGGGAGTGGGAAAGTAGCATTTATCACACGCAGTGCCACGGAGTTCTGGTTCCCACACACTCTGGTTACATCATTACGGGGGTTCGCGAGGGCCGACGACCAATGGCGTGGCGGGGTGGCAGTCAGCTGACCGGCGTATGAAAACATGGCGGAAACCCAATCCCGGCGATGGGGTTACACCCTGAGCCCACTGATAGCTGCCTCCTCTCTCGCTGCACTGCAATTTTCAGATTCTGTTTCACCTTTGCTTTCATGCTAAGCTGTCGGATCCCAAAGGTTGATGAGTGTGGTGTGTGTATATATGTGTGTGTGTGTGTGTGTGTGTGTGTGTGTGTGTGTGTGTGTGTGTGTGTGTGAGAGAGAGAGAGAGAGAGAGAGAGAGAGAGAGAGAGAGAGAGAGAGAGAGAGAGAGTATACCTGTGTGTATGTGTGTGAGAGGGAGAGAGAGAATGACAGAGAGAGATGGATAGGAGAAAGGGAAAGAAGGAAAGAGAGAGAGCATGAGAGAGAGCGAAAGAGTGCAGGTTTCGAAGTGGGCTTTATATGCAGGTACTGTGGTGAAGCACCACCTAGCTGACATTACCATGGTCTCTACTCAGTCTCCCCTTCTCAATGACACCTTTTTACAATATTGTTTTCCTTTGGGTGCAATCATTCTGCTCCCCCTCCAAACTATTTTCAACCCTGAAGGCTTTCCCCTGGGGAGAACACTAACCGGAAAATCGATTCCTGACCTATATTTCATTCTGTTGACTAGCTGTGTCATGAGGTAGAGCTTGAGACATTTTAGAGGGGTTCTTCTCTAAATCACCGTTATCATGTAATAGATTTGTGAGTTTCATTAGGCATACCTTTTCTTTGTGTAATGTGGACACTAGGGGGCGCCAAAAAGGACTGTCAGTTTTACATTATTGAAAATATTTATGATCTTAAATTTTAAACTTGCAATATACTTTTTGTGAATTCTTCTCCTATTTTAGGCACTTGCATGCAATAACATATAAACAAATAATGTGTTTGCAAGTTTTGGCAGTAAAATTGGATTGTCTTCAGGACTTCAGGGCTTGCTTGTGCTTAGAGTTAGAAATCTGTAAAACATATGCCGCAAAACATATATTTAGCACAATCTAAGATCCACAATGAAGCTCTCAACACATTTAAACATGAGAGATGAAAGAATAGAATAAACATTTTTTAATTTATTTTCATGTGTATTTTAAATTCAGTGCATGTGGGCAGGTGCCGTAAAGACAGAGAGGTCATCTATCTGGCCTCTCCACCATGTCTAATTTGTATCACCCTCAAACCGGAGCCCTTAACAAAGGAAAGTCCAATATTAGCTGGCTCTAATCTTGTCCTAATAATTCTGTGCTCTGGAGACCTGACACTTGGCTTAATCAAAATAGTCTTTATCAAAGGGTAGCCAGGGATTACACAGCATGTTGCTTCAGCAGATATTAGACAAAGGTCCGGTGCGGGATTATTATTAGGACTCCGGCTACTGATGAACTGCCCTCTAAACCTGCCCGCCTCAGGCAAAACTATTCAGTGGGGGGTAGACCAGGGGTATGAAGGGGTAGTGCAGAGCTACTAAAACAAAGTCTGTTTTCTCCTGTCATGGTGCACCATGGCAGGCTTGTTTTAAGGAGGGTGAATAATTGCTTGTTTCTGTATCTGAGCTGAGGGTGCCCATAGTCTTACCTTAGTAGAGGTGTAGTTTGCCATGACATAGCAGTGAGGTCCCCTGTCCCCCCATACCATGTCAGTGCTGCTTCAGTAAGTGAGTGACAAGCCTCCCAGTCATTCGCCGTGAAACTCGAGCCCAGATCTGTACCTTAACCCCTAGGCAGTAAGTTCACCCAAACTTGATTGTTAATTCTCATGGCACTCTGACCCAAAGTGAAACCAGATAAGTCTATGGATGCCGGCACCGCGCCTCCTCATGTGAAATGATTTGAACGGCGGTTCACATCCATTTTCTTATCTATATTGAGGGAGGCAAAGCGTGCTGTTCGTCTTTGATGCGATTTACGGGCCACATTAGCCCACTCTCAGGTCTGATTGGATCAGACGCCGGCGCGATCATCTCTGTATGGCCTGCGCATGCTGCGTACATCGCCCCGCTCGTGATAGTATCTGTACATGCCAAAATGATTTCAATAATTGCATGTCCTTTTTGATAACTCGGTGCGGCCGTATAATTCAAGTAGGCGACCCCACACTCTTACAGGATGCAGAGGAGCTGCGCAGTGCTTGAGAGTGTCTCAGGTGTCCATAATGAGACACCAAATTGAGTCCAAGCAAGCATGACACAAGGGCCTCAGCTATAAACTACTAATGTAATTGCTACTCTGGTTGACTACTACAGCACCTTGGGTAATACGAAGCCCTTTAGGTCGGACTAAACTTCAGCGGACAAGTCTGCATTCCTGAGCGCAAAAACTTTGAAGCGCAGCGTGAGCTGACAGTATATACTTTCACCTTTCACCGGTTGTCGTTATCGAGACGTGGAGTCAGTGAAATAATAAATAAAGAAATAAAGAAATCAATGCAAACCCATCACATTGCTCAGAGTCCAAGGGCAGAGGCTTTTTGTACTTTAGAATTAAATGGCTCGGTGAAGATTCTGTGCATATGAAAGAGGTCCAGAGAGAGCTGCTAATGGAAATATGTGTGCCATGGTTGGCTGTTTGTTGCTCCCCCAGATTAATTGTGTGTTCACCTTCGCCAGATGAACTCTGTTCAAGGCTCTGTGGCATCGTTTGAGGAGGCAGCCTTGTGTCTGCTCTGAAGGGCACATGTCTGAAATGAAAAAGTTTCTCTGATTGTGAAAAAAATGTATTAATTAGTAGCAAATTAGACTTCATATAAATGCAAGACCTTGTGGTGCAGGAACGTTTATCGTCTTATGCCAGTAAATGATGCTCACAAACTCCCCATGTTTTTAATACTTTTTTAAATAGTGGGCTGACACATAGTTTCTGTGAGTTTGACACAACTGATTGTTTTCTTGTTAAAAGATTTACACATTTCATCTTTCTCAAATTTGAGCAAACTTTATATACTACATTTTGTATGGCTGATTTGTTATTACTGAATTCCATATAGTTTGGTCATGTTCAAAAAGTATCATGGAGGTTTTGCTTAAAGCTATCTGTTTAAAAGGTATGCAAACATCACCAATGTCTCAGTTGACAATGATACAATTCGCCAATTGGCATCTTTTGGCAATACTGTTGACAATGTCATGTTATGATGACACAGCCTGGATGGTTAGGGGACAGGCGTGTGTATCTGACCTTCACATCCAAATTCATTTGAAGCTGATGCCAAAAGAACCAACTCATTAAATACAAAAAGTGACAATTTACTGCATAGTTTTGTTTATAACACAGTAATAAAGTGTTTTGTTCTTAGATATAAAGTAATGGCCCCTGCATTGTCTGACACCTGACTATAAACTTATGTCTTTAATATTACACAATGGTTTATTATATTAATGGTTTAAAGGTTGTTCATATTGACCAACACCTGAGCTGATGAAATGAAATGATTTAAAAAAGACTATCATAATGTGTATTACACTAAGTAACACCTCAAATGAAAAGAGATCTAAATTAGGATGCTAACTTATAATAATCATCTGATGGAATGGGTGGACTTCTGTTACAATGGAAACACACACTTCCATTGTCTGCTGACAACCCACTAGCACATCCGACAGCGGCAGTTGTGTCTTGTTCTCTGTGTGGTCGTGGTCGGAGGCAGAGCAAGGCCGTGGCGTGGCTGCTCGTGATATTGACCCCTTGTGAGCCCACGATGCGCCCACATGAATGGCCAGCCCTGTGGTTTGTTGGTGGCCATTCATCCTCCTGCTTGCGGGGGGGCCCGACGTGTTCCCATCCAAGTCTCTGGGGGATGGGCGGCGCGGCAGATCCTCTCCCAGGCGCCCAATGAGACGGAGTGGCCGTTGTCTCCCTCCCCACCCCGGGGCCCTGAGGGGCCAGACAGCCTTCCTGTCCCATTAACCTAACGGAAGGATAAAACTTGATATCAGTACGCAAAGGCTTCTGTTTTTTTCTCTTTCATATTCCACAATTGTTCCCCTGTAACCAATAGGGCACATAAAAGGGTCATGAAAGCAAGAGCCGTGTTAACTCACCAAAGATGAGGCCACCTTGCTTCACAGCCCCCACTGCTTATACAGTCTGGAGGGACACTTACAGGTGGCAAAACCTATTTCTTTCAGCAATTTGTTTATTTATTTGTTTTTGATAAAGATAATTGCTTTGTTATTATATGGTGCTAAAAATATAGTACATTTGGAACAAGATCATTTAGAAATTAAATTGAAATATTGTCTGTGAAACAATGTATGAGTAATTTGATTTATAAGATGTTTATGCCTGGCCTAATTTATCTGCTATTGCACAGATATGTCTATATCAATAATAATTTTTAGTTGATAAAATATAATTAATGTCTATGTCGGAATACTGACATTTAATATCAGAGGTGTGGATTTTGTTCAAAGAAGGAAAGGAACTGTGGAAAGGCAAGTTATTCGTAGCCATGCAAGCTTGGCAAAAGCTTAGCTGTCACAAATTTTAAAGTGAGGTTTGTTTTCACAATCAAATTAGTCATATGTACAGCACATTAATCCTCCCCCTCACAGTAGCAGGACTGCTGTCTGACGAGCTCTTTTTTCAAAAGTTGACACCAACAAGGAATTTTGAATCCTGTCCAGTTGAGATAAGGGCATGTAGACAGCCTGGCACAAATTGGAATTGCTGCACCTGCCAAGGCAAAGGAAACTCACAGGGGTTTGGGGGCGGGGGGGAGAAACATACTTACAAGTATTTGTAAATGAAAGTTTCTCATGTGACGCTAAATCCAATTCATCAAAACAAACGCGAGTGCACTCAAGATCACGGAACAGTGAGCAGCCCGACAAACTAAAGTGACATAAGCCCAAATATACGAAGACTGAGCTTGGTAAACACTTACAGTGAGCAGAAAAAAATAGAGAGGGGAGAAGAAAAAGAACATCTTCAGAGGAGGGTGGGATTATGTAAATGTCCTTAATTCTGACCTCAGCCATCAAACTTCCATATGGCAGGCCTGAGAGGATTCATCCTTTTTTCTCTCTCTCTCTGTCTCTCTCCTCCTTTTCTTTTTGTCTTTTTTTCCCCTCCTGACCCGCTCTGTCACCTCAGGGTGGGGACAGGATGAAAAATTGTTACCTGTCTCATTTACCTGATCCAGGGGTCCGATAACCTGACAGCGGCAAAGAAAAACAAGTCTTGCCTCAGCGCTGAGCAACTGCTGCTTCTTATCATGACTCTGCCCACCCAGTCTTTTCAGTGGGCATCCCTTCCCTTCCTAAAGTCTCAGTACATTGTATCAAATTAGCACCAGCTATATTGCTTTTAAAGGCTTAGTTAATAATGTTTGTAATGTTTGTATAGCTAATAGTGTTTGTAATCAATTTTTGTTCAGTATTGTTTAAAAACCCCAAACCTAAAAACTTGAAGTGTAATTGGCCATTTTGTGTGTTGTTTGACACACTAGCCCCAACGTTTATCAGCGAGTCAACATCCTCTTCAACGGTGTTTGCGTCTGCGGGCGAAACATGAGGCCCAGGCTGAAGAGTATGTTGTGGCTTGCCGTGGTCAGGTTTAACACCCTGCTCTCTGTCCGTCTGTTCTACCCGATCATGGCCAATGAATTATTGAGCTGGGCATCTGCATAGAGAGAGCACCTGCTTCAGAGGAGTGGAGAGCCATACACCCTCAATAATTGATCAGAAATAGTCTTTGGCCCATAATCAAACAATGAGGCCAGACTCAGGGGACAAAAGTCAACAGGAACTGCTGCCATGCTTGCATGTTTGCTCTCTATCCGTGTGTGTGTGTGTGTGTGTGTGTGTGTGTGTGTGTGTGTGTGTGTGTGTGTGTGTTTTTCCATGTAAATTTTTAGATGCCTTCAGGCGCACTGTGCTTACCAGCTGTATTCTTACTTGGAACTTTGTTTACGCAAGAACGCTGCTGTTGTTTTTTTTGGCAATGGCAGTAGCCGTGAAACAGCGTTATTCGGCTGATGCATGTTTGACTAGGATGCAGGCCCCCATCAAAGGCGCAGAACAGCAGCGAAGGCATAGAACATGATCCCGTTCCTTCGAGGGGAAACGGAGAGTCCTTGAAGCATCCTGACGTTCCTGGGTTTAGCTGAAGGCCGGAGAGGGGAATGGGGGGCAGTTGGAGAGGGCAGGACGGGAGGAGGGGGTGCGTTTGTGACAGGTTGATGGAACACAATGCCAATCCCGCTCCCCTCTTGAAAGACCATCCTTTAGGTATCAGATGCCTAAAGTTGAGCTTTCTGGTCAACCAGACACCTCCCCAGGGACCCTCCTGGGCTGAGGGCTACTTCTACCTTGCTGGCAGAGACAGTCACCTGAGCTAGGATCAAAGTGCTGTTTTTTTCCTGTTGGGGACACATACACACACAGCATGGACATACACACACACACACACACACACACACACACACACACACACACAAACACACACACACACACACACACACACACACACACATGCACAGTGGTAAACACATACACATACATACACACACACACACACACACACACACACAGCCTAGTGCTAGTGCACTAGTCACCGCTCCGTGGTGAAGTGAAGTGCAGGGTGTGGTAAGTCCCGTGGGACAGGGCGCTGAGGGCGACGGGAGAGAGGAGCACAGCGACGCGGCACACTCAGTGCCCCCGTCCCGCTCACACACCACCAGTCAGCCGGCCTTCACGCTGCCCATCCTACAGAGCGCTGTACCTGAGCCCACTCACACCAGTGGACACTGTGCAGTAGCTCCACAGGAAGCTCTCGAAAAAAGTGTGATCAGTGATGTGAGCTGGAGCTAATGGAGTAATGATTTTATCTGGTGGGATAACATTACTGGTGAGCAGCGCTGAGGCAGTGTGGTAGTATTGTGGACAAAGAGCTCAGGGTTCAAGCTCAGGTCATGGTTGTTAGTGGAGATGGCCTAGACATGCACATATAAAAGTTAACAGACATGTGCAGTAGTCTTCTCCATCATTTCTTTTGAATGCATTTCAAATCAGTAGAAAGATATTTAATGTAAAGTGAGTGAATGTTGTATAGAATTGATTTAAGTTTCATATCCCTGCTGTAACTTAGACGTGTTAATGACATAGAGCTTGATGGGGGGGGGAGTTTCGTATAAGACCTTATACTGTATCCATTTGCATGACCTAGATAATGCACAATACTGCCATAAAATATGCTGTCATCAGCTTCTGTGGAGAGTGAGACAGACAGAGCCTTAAGAGTAGCTTTTTTGTTATTGTTTATCTGTTGACATAAAATCAGACATCTTCCTTTGTCTAGGAAAACATACATTAAGGCAGCCATGGCTGTCCTCTCAGATCTATTCGCTGCTTTTGTAATGCCTCAAAGGAGAGATAATATGCATCCAGTGTCGGATTTAGTGTGGCTCTTTTGTAGTGCTCATTAAATGGTATCTTTCTGCACTGTTCCGTGTGGCGCAGAGATCCCAGCGCTGATACATTGACTCTAAACAATGCCATTATGAAAATAATGTCCTAATAACTCATTTAAAAGAAATAATTATCTTTTGAGATCACCACCCCAAGCTCCAGAGGCCTTTAAAAGCCAACACACAATGACTGAGTCATTAGGCTCAATTTTCCCCCTAATAGACGAGTGTGAAATAGGGCCACTGTGTTGTGTGAGGACGGGGAGATGCGGAGTGATGCCTGGATAGAGTTAATAACTGCTGAAATTTAAATCACAAAACCCTCATGACACCTGATATGTGCCACTTCTCTCCAAATCTGCAGCCCGCGATTGAGACCTGCTTGGCTGAATGCCTTGTGTGAGGGGACTAAAGCAAACATGTTTGAAAAGGCCTATTATGCTTTAACACCTTGTGCAATTCAGTGGGATGCAAATTGTAGCAGCTCCATCATGCCTCAGTGAAGAACAATAACAGGCAGCATGCAGAATGTCTTTGGTTCCTGTTCTCCTTCCCCCCATTCCTGCTTCACCCCCGGCTTTGATGTCAGTGATTTGACATAATGGATTACAGTATGTTGACCAAATGTGTGTTTTTTAGCTCTTCATCTTAATGAAATGGCAGTACTAAAGACTATCTGTGTGTAGCCACTGGTAGTAGAGAGCACACTGATTACGCCCAGTGAGGGAAATTAGCTGAAATACTGGGACATACTTAAAAGGGAAGTTCTAATTTAGCTGAAAAGCTAATCCAAATAGAGAGAGCGCTCTGGCGCAATTTAAGAGGGATTAAGAGCAATTGTTCTGGTAACCCTTGGCAACAGAGTCTTATAGGAAACCAATCAGTTTATATTGTCTTTGGATACATATACAGTATGTACAGCACTAATGGTGAATGCGTACAAGATTGTTTATGTCTTCTAGAACTGAAGATGTAACAAAGACAAATACATGTGGCCAGTAGAAGAGGCAAATGGGCTCATGTAGATGTCCTCACACACCACCATGGTCATCATGGAAGCGCATGACCATTTCAACAATTTCTACAAAAACATGAACAGCTGTTAAGACCTTTGTCACGCGTGCAGTGCAATGCAGTCGTTGGTCAGATGTCCCCATTTCAGTTGAAAAGCAAGTTTGAGTGGGTGTCAAAAACGGAGCAATAGACATATCCCCCAGACAAGCCCAGTCACAATGGAGTAAAAGGCATGGCTCCAGTGGACAGAAGGAGTTGTGGTTTGTGATCATTCACAAGACCAAGTGGCTTAAAGTCAGTGAGCCCTTGAGCAAACCATCTTGAGAATGAGAGAGAAGGGAAGAACGAGTGAACGAAAGAAAAGATGAATGAATGAAAAGTGTGCAGGGTCTTCAAGCCGTGGCAGTCAGCGAGGGGTTAACAGGCCTCAGACAATGGCAGTGCTCTGGTCAGATTTTCACCTGAACGCAACATCACACCTGAGCACCTCCCGGGGGAACCTGAGCTCATCCTATCCCTCCACATACGCCACACACACACACACACACACACACACACACACACACACATACACACACACCAGCCGTGCAAGGGAGTCCGTTTCTTACAAGAAGTTCCAGTAATTCAGCAGGAGGGAGGAGTTGGGGGTGGGGGGTTTGGGCTGTTGAGGGGGGTCTGGATGGGTGGGCAGGTGGGGAGTAAAAAGCACAACTCTGCCCAGAGCGTTGATTACTCATTTTACAATATGCAATTCAACTGTAACCCGAGAAGAGTGCCGCTGGACGCTTAGGAAAAAGTTCTATCCGTTTTTATGGGAAGTATTACATTAGCTGAGTGACAGGTTGGACACAGAGCAGGGACATGCTGAGGAGGAGGAGGAGGGGGGGTGTCTTTCGGAGCGTCCCAGGGCCGTAAAGTGTGTCAGTTACCGAGGGTATAGTGGAACAATGCCCAGGGTGGCGGCAGAGAAGGCCAGGGTAGCATTACTGGGTGGAGCGCCCATCCCTGGCCTTACAAAGATGTGAGAAACTGAAATCTGGTCCCAGCCACGGGACTGAGTTGCATGAGTTGCTGTGTGTGTGTGTGTGTGTGTGTGTGTGTGTGTGTGTGTGTGTGTTATGAGCAAGGGGGGAGATGAAGCACAGAAAGATGAGAAAGATGGGAGGCTTAGACAAGATAAACCATTGGGTTAGACTTAACGCAGAGACACAGAGTGAAAGAGAGACAGGACAGGCTGTTGTCACGGACTGCAGACACAGCAACCCCCCCACACACACACACACCCAGAGCAGTGACCTGCTGGCCAGCTGTTGTCTCTGCCCCAGGAGTAGAGTGGATGTTTGTGTTTTCCCTTTGCACTAACCACAAACAACACACTCTCTTTCTCTGGCATCCCCCCTCTCTCTCACACACACACACACACACACACACACACACACACACACACCCCACTTGCCTGCCACAGATGGGAGGCAGAGACTTGAATCATGTCCTCACTTACTGAATTTTTAACACTAAAACCCCGTAATCATTGTGTGTTGACAGTTGATGACTTTTAACTGAGCAGTCATTGTGTCACTATGATGAAGTTGGAAGCATATGCAACTTGTATGTTTCTTAATGTTTAGATTGTTTGATTTATTTTTTAAAGGAGCCTCTAAAGGTTGGTATTAGAGATGGAGCATAAATTCTAATGGGCTAAATTTTACATTACAAATTACAACCATCTTTGTTAATTATTGCTACTTAATGACACAAATAAACACGCATGAATGAACAGTATAGATTTATTAATTGGTCCATATCACTCAATCATCATAGTTCAGTATAATATGGTAGTGTTAATTTTAGTGTGTGTAGTTCAACACCGGCCACTTTCACTTTTGGAATCAGGCCCTCAGACTCCTCTGCAGCACGCATCAGTAGTTCTTTTAGAACCTTTTAGCTCTTTAAGAACAAGCCTTCCCTTACCAGATGAAACTTTTAGTTAGAGACTTTTAGGAGACTGTTTAGGAGAGGTTTCACTGACTAAATGAAATTGGTATAAAATGAGCTAGCCACAAGACAGTCATTTAAAAACAACTCGGGTACCCTTTGTTCTTTGGAAGAGCATTTAACATTTGCACCAATTCACTCAGGTGAGAGGCTCCATAAGTTTCATGGAACAAAAAAAATATAAATGAAAGCACAACACACAATCAGCTATTTTCAAAATGTGTGCGCTGTAACATTCGAGTGAACGCCTGACATTTTAAAAGTCAGCCTCACAAATGTCTTCATTAATGACGGTTTGCCTGGGGCACCTGATGGGAATGTGCCTGTGAAGCTCCGAGATGTTGATATTTGGCCAAGAGGCCTGAAAAAACGGAGTCTGTCTTACTTCCAAGCTGACACACCACGTTTTAAATAGATGAGTGTACAGTTTCATTACATTAGCTGCATCAGTCTGTGCTCTTTGAAGCTGTGCCCCACCACTTAGTAATTTGGTAACAGGCTGGAAATGGACTGGGGGGTAAAATGAGACTTGGTTGTCTTGGTAACAAGTACCCACCTCTTATTTTTGGACCAAACGTCTGTAGCATGAGGTTACGTTTTGCTACTCATGAAATGAGTATTCATGAAATTACATTTATATGTATTTTATCTAGTAGACCTATCAAAATAAACACAATCCCAGCAGTTAATGTAAATAACAAATGTTATTAACAAAGGTCCACTGTAAATGTAAAATGCCATGCTATAATTGTATGCCTTTCTATTTTTCTGATTAGTTTAGTTTGTTATTTTCTATAACTCCAGTGAACTAGTTGGTTTATGCCTTAATTTCTCATCACTTCAGAGTTTACTGCAGTTTCAATAACACTTTTTCTGCAAGCCAACTGTGTCTGGCTCAGAATCACAAAAAATGGTTTCAGAATCCAATGCAGAAAAATACTTTTGAGATATCCAGTTTCTAAAAAGCGTGTTCGCCTCAAGGCCTCCTTCTCCTTTGGGATGTAAGGCGATGTTCTCTTGCCATAGCCTCCAGCCAGAGTTTAAACCCAAAAGCATGTTTTCCTAATAGAACAATGCCATTTCCACCGTGTGGCTGCAGCACAGGGGGATTCACGAAGCCCAGGAAACATAATCTTCTGACCACTGTAGGTTAGCCAGACTGTTAATGACGCGCTGCTGCCAAAAACTCCAACCACAGCCTTCCTAAATTGCCATAGGACAGGCGACTAACAAGGGCTCTTTTTGATCCAGCGTCCCTACACTGACACTCGAGTAGATAAGGGTCTGTGTTTTATGTCTTTAAGTGGGCATAAACTCGGGACAGAAAATTGTAGTTCTCAATCAGAAATCAAAATGACATCCAGCTTCTCAAATCCACGGGCCACAGCTTATTTTGTCTTCAATTTTTTCAAAATTCTTTCAAGATGACAAAATATACAGTGTGTATTTTAAAAAAATGACATATTATATCATTTGCAGGGCTGAGTCAGAGTCCACAGCACAATGATCTGCCAGTGTCATCAGAAGACCTGTAGACACGCACTTTCTTCACCCCAGGTTACCTGCCCTGAAACACAGCACGTCTATTCTTTAGATGAGACTGTGGGCTCAGGTAGCCATTTTTGGAAACTTTGGAAATTAATTTATTGAATTTCCCCTTGGGGATCAATAAAGTATCTATCTATCTATCTATCTATCTATCTATCTATCTATCTATCTATAAATAACTGCTCTTTCTGTCCGTCCCCCAGCAGCTTGTCACGTTAGTTTCCCCCGTACTATGGCACGGCATTTCATACTGTAAGTATAATCAGCCACAGCAACAGGCTTGGCATGTGTTTGCATGCAGAGCTACACAACGTGATGAGTGCTTGTGTTATCTCATCATACACCATGTGACAGTTTCTCCCTGTCAGCCGCGACAATGGGAGGCCATCCTGTGATGCGTGCTCCCCTAATTCGCTCTGCCTGGGCGCATTCACTGGAATATCTTGCTGGTGTCCACATCAATTAGGCTGACGTCGGAGGAGTGGAGAGTGGTGTATTGTGGGTAATTAGTGATTACTAGCTTGCAGTCTGCTAGTTTGTATCATGGCTCAGGGTCACTGTTGGGTCAGTGCACATGGCAAACTTAAGGAGCTGTGGGGTGCTGGGTGACGTGGGCGACTGGGGTCCAGAGGAGTCGGGGAGCGCCAAGGCGGATGGAATTGTGGAGCCGCCGTGGCTGGCGAGGGCGGTGGGGGTGGGGTTGGGCTGTGAGGCGGGTGGGGGTGCTGGCGTCGGTGCTGCGGTGACACAGCGCTCTGCCCACTCAGGGTGGCATCCGGGGAGAGGGATCGGCATCTGCACCGCGCCACACAGGAGCACTGCTACATTCCACACGACTGTAGTCACTGACCCAATTCTGACATCCGCGCCAGCACCACGTCTCTGTCCTGAATTCTTTCTGTTCGTCCTTCTAAATGTATTACTTCTTTCTCTCTCACTCTCTTCACAGTCGTGCTCAAACTTGCTTTTTTATCTCTCTCTCTCTCTCTCTCTACTTTTGTTTTTCTCACATCTCTATCCCTCTTTTACTTTGCTGTCTTTCCATTTTCTTTCTCTCCATCCTTCTGCACCAATCATGTCCCCATAAACCCCCATCAATGACCAGTGGACCTTTGTTAAATACCTCGTTAAACTGGGAATTTAACCCAGAATGTCTTAGCTTAGTTGTGTTGGATGACCTTTTAGTTGAGGAAGTAACAGGAACAGCTCAGTCCTTTTTTTTCATATATTCAATCATCAAGCAACATTTGAACATATTTCGTTTTGAACATAACGTTTTAAACATATATTAACATATGTTTCAATGTTTCAGATAGAAGAATATAATAATAATATAAGGTTATAGTCATTTTAAACTACAGCTGTGTGTTCATTGTGGTGGTATTGATATCCTTTGGACCAACCCATTTCATTGAGGCCAGGGTAAACAATAGAAACACCTTTGTGTATCGCAGTGCCACAAACTTCGAAATAATCATACAATTTAATCACCACCTCTCTTAAACTGTTTCAACATAAGCTGAGCATTATAACAATGATGAAGAGGTACAGTATATATTGCAGTGCTGTTGTATTAGACTACAATAGTTATCACTAGGTATGCTGGCAACTGACAGCACGTTTTAAAGATATGTATATGGGTGATTGAAACTGTTAAGGACAAGGACATTACACAAGGAGAGGAGAATTGTGTGAGATGCCAAGCAGGCATTTATTTCTGTGGAAACGTGCATGTGCTTAAGAGTTTGATTGCTGTCATTTGATCGATCTGATGAAGCCCGTGAAGGGAAACCAGAGAATGCGAGCTCATATTTCACCAGAGTAATTAGGTTTCACAGTCACTAATTACCCGCACATATTACAGGGATGATTGGCTGTCATTTAAGCATTTTAATTTTGTGCTCTTTTTCAGTTTTGAGGAAGTCAACCCAAAGCTTCAGAGACATACTATTACAATGGTAAGACTTCACAGTTGTTGTAAATATTTGAAATTCAAAATCAAATGTCTTCATCACAGCCAGCTTTCATGAATGCCATTACAACAATCAATACATCACACATTGTGCTGCCTTAAAGAACTATTTTAGTTTTTATGGAGTCAAAGGAGGTTAGTATCAATGTCACTTAGTAACAACTCAGATGGCATGTGCTGTCCTGACATGAACTGTGTGTGTGTGTGTTGTTGCGTAAAGACATGCACAAGCATGCTTCTGCTTCTGGACTTTTTTAGGGATGACTCAGCCTCCGGTAGGCTACTCCAGTCCTTGCCATTGCTTTTAGCACTACAAAAGGCTTTAAAATTGAACTAGAAGTGCTTAACCCTTATTATTAATTCATTCTCTTCAAACACATCATCTAGTAACTGAAGAGGGGTTAATAGCATTGAGGCCCAGGGTTGTTGTCAAAAGAGGCTTTAACTGACGATGAACTTGTTGGAAACAAAGTGTGCCATACTCACCTACACCCCCCCCCACCCCCCCCCCCCCCCCCCCACCTGGTGTGCTCTTAGTGTGTCCACCACAGGCCAGGCGTTCACTGTCAATGGTAATCAAATACCTCTGAGGCTATTTGCACTGTCAACAAAAGAACAGCGTAAGGCCCTGAGTCCTGGTCCTTGCCTTGAGCTGCGGAATGCTGTATCATATGCATGGTGCAGGGAACAAGTGTTGGGATATGAGGGAATGGACTCGTTGCCCTCAACACTTTCAACATTGGATGGCCATTAAAGACCATCAAGGAAGGAACGATAACCCTGTTTCAGTTAGCCATTCATGTTGTTGTTATTGGACTATGGAGAGCAGGCACAAAAGAAATCATCACCATTGCTGGGTCAGGCGGAGTTCACAGAATTCATACCCAGTTCTGCAGTGTGTAGCATTTTGACATGAAGCAACTCATATGCTTTCGTGGTTAGCCAGGCTGATTAATATTGTAAGGCAAGTTTACACAAGTACAAACACAACTGTGGCAGGGCCACCCAGCTATATCGTCTTTATTTTGCTCCTCAAAATGTTATTGAGGGCCTTCAAGTGTAAACACGCCAGGGCTTTAGAGTACATCTTGTGACAAGTTGTCTGATATTGATTATTTGTAATTCAGATGGATGAGGTACTGTAAGCTAACTGGATGAAGAACTGAGGACTTGGTTGAGATTAAGACTTTGGCTTGCCTTTGCGCATTATTAGCCTCTGTCAAAGACTGGCTGTGGTGAAAAATTCTGTCGTGCAGAGCACATTTACTAACAGCCATTGTTGGCGATGTTGGGGGCATGGTAGAAAAAGCTGTAAGCACCACAGTAGTAATGAACGTTGTAATGTTTCAAGTATGAAATTGACACCTTGTGGCTGTATGGCAATGTTGTGGAAATGAAACAGTCGGGGATCATCTTTAGGAGCTCCATGAGCACAAAAGGCATGCCATTATCATCAACCCTCCTACACACACACACACACACACACACACACACACACACACACACACACACACTTGCACGCTTATAAACAAACAACACAACAAGGCGTGACTCCCCCTGTCAC
>NC_063197.1:5733177-5753177 GCF_017589495.1 Alosa alosa
AAAACTTGAAAAACTTGAAGCGCATCCGGTAGAACCTGGTGAGTTTTGGGTCCGTCTCCTCTTTCCTGAGTTGGACACCCTTCATGGTGACATCATTCTAGTCACAGATGTTTTCTCCACTTTAAGCACACAGGACAAAACAGAGCTGTAAACCCAGCCAGCTTGTGGTGAAGCCGTTACCCACAATTCACTGAGGCGCTGGATGGTTCCCACTAGGTTCTGGTCGGCCTGGAAACGGCAACTTATTAATCTTGTGATGGAGGGCCAGCTGCAGCGGGGGCAGTTGCCATATTTCACCATCAACCTGTTTCTAGAAGCTTCCCCTCTCTCCGTCTACCCCAATCTTACTTTCAGTGTCGCTAACTCCGTATGACAAAATTGAAACTCAACTGAGATTTGGTCATTTTCTGCTGTTTGTTATTAGTTTTACTGAGATCTTCACATTTTTTTAAAAAGAAGAAAACTACTCAGCCTCAGACGCTTGTGTGGTGTGGCATCCTTTTTTTCCCCTCTTCTCCTCCCTTCCCTCTTTTTTTAACTGTGCTGATTAGGTTTACTAATTCAGAAAGACTTAGTTGCTTAGTTTTCCAACTTTAATGATATTCCCCCGGCATATCGCGCTGGTTGCCTGGAGACCGGATTTGAGCTAGGCCCCTCGTTCGATTCCCACACATCAGAGCCTGAAAAGCTATTTTTTCTCCTTGAGCTTTTGATTCAGTCTGCTCTGAAACCCTTCCCCCTGCTGTGGCAGTATGGGTGGGCAGAACACTGGCAGAATGGGCCAGGGGTGAAGGGGAGGCCTGTGGGCTACTGGTCACACATCAAGGCCTGAAAACAAAGACCCCGGGAACCTTCCTTACAAACACAAATTCTCCTCGCAGAAAGTAAATGTGCTGGCCTCTCCTCCTCCTCCTCCTCCCCTCCTCTTCTCCTCTCCTCTCCTCTCCTCTTCCCCTCCTCTCCTCTCCCTCTGCTCCTTGCTCAGAGTGTAGTCATCAGCCTCGGGAAAAAAAATCCCTGTCCACATTCTGAACATGGAGCACAATGAGGGGAAAAAAATGACCCCTGTCAGCAACAGGTAGGAGAATTGGAAAGGAGGGGAAGGGGAACCGCTTTTGTCCAATCCTTCAGCTGTTTCTCCACAGAAGAGCTACACAGTGCGAAAACAACGGCAACACAATGAAATCTTTATTGTGACATTACAAATCGCAGCAGCCAATCCTCCTCGCGGGAAAAAGTTAGACGTCACCTTTTTGAGCGAACGTGTCTGTCTGCCTGTTTATTTGTCCACGTTATTATGTCTGGGGGGGTGGGGGGTCCTGTGTGCACGTCGGCTTTTCTTTAGCCCGGAAGCTTCCCTCCACACTCCAGTGGTCTGCGGTGAGGTGAGCTCTGGCCAGCCCTTAGTCTCGTCCCCTGCGAATGACACACGGAGTGCGGAGGATGTCCCTGCCACTCATACCAGTTGCGTGCGCGTCTCATGTTGCAGGGCCCAAAGAAAGGCCGCGTTTGTTGCGTCCCCCCTTATCGAGGCCCTCGCATCATGTAGGCCACGGATGCGATAAGCCGCCTGGAGCGGGGGCCTCAACAAGGAGGAGGCTGTTTCTACACATCTCCCCGCTAAAAAACACGGAGCCCCCCCTCGGAGTCCATCACAGAGCTGCCCCCCCCCTCTCTCTGTCTCTCCCTCCCTCTCTCTCTTTCTCACATGCTCTGTGTTTTACAACCATTTTCTCAGCGATCATTTATTGTGTTCAGAAGCAGAGTGAAGAAGACAAGTGCAGGAATGGTCCAGAGAGAACAGGTTCTCCTTTATACAGGCCTATACACAGCCCAGCGCTAAGTTGGGTCTGCTATCAGCCAATAGGATCATAATGTATTGTGCATGAAACAGAGCTAGTGAGCAGAGCTGAGCGATGCGAATATCCCGCTCCTTGCTGGCACTCTGCTCCGCTCACTAGCTCTGGCATGAAACAAATATATTCTCCTGATTTGCTTGCATAAAGTTTGCTGACGAGATCTTATCTTTCTTTGTGTGAAAGTGCACCTCTGCTATCCAGGCCCATATTTGATTAAATCATGAAACCTTTTTATTTACTGACTGGATGATGTGGTGAGCCAGTTTTTCTATGACACTGATACTTTAACTAGGAAACACACTTATGTTTGTTATAAAAACAGACAGCTCCAATTGGAATCTCAAGTACAAAAGACTTGAACAAAAACAAATGAGTAGAAAAATATTACATGGTTTTAGACATTCCCCTTCCACCAAAATCTCTCTCTCTCTCTCTCTCTCTCTCTCTCTCTCTCTCACACACACACACACACACATACACACACACGTCTGAGCCTATCCTCCCTCATCCCCTTATAAATGCATGGAGAGTTTGGGTTAGTGGAAGTGGATCTCAAGATCCATGAGTGGGCATATTTCACAGCCCCACTCTCTTGTGTTACAAAGGCTCTCAGAGATCCTTGACCAAATAGAAAAGGATGTTGTGGAGGCTGTTCTACATCTTGCAAAGCATAATAACAAGCACAGACTTATTATTATAAAATATATTACATCGCTCTCTCTGCAGGAAGCTGTCCTCAATTCTCTCTCTCTCTCTCTCTCTCTCTTTCTCCCTCTCTCTCTCACACACACACACACACACACTCACAACACACACACACACACACACACACACACACACACACACACACACACACACACACTGCCCCCCTACCAACAACCCAGCCACCCCTCCCCATTCCGCTTGCCCCCTGCCCTCGTCGAATCTCCACCTCGGGATTCCGATATGCTGATGTAAGACTCCCAAATGAGTTTGCTGAGGAGCGCATAGATTAGCCTGGTTGCCAGGCACTAGCCACTCCAACTGCTTTCCACTGCACTGCTTTGAGCTCCTAACCCCCTGAAAAGTACCATTTAAAATTAATTAAACCTTTTCGGATTTCACCACCAACGTCTTCCCTGCCGACTGAAATGTTCTCTCTTCCTCTCTCTCCCTAGTGAAACAATGAGTAACTTTTCATTGGTTATTGCTGAGACATGTCCCTGAACGTGTTAGGAATGAGCAGGACTGCTGGACACAGAGACGGCTGGTACGGTGTTTTACACTGGGATGCACAGTAGGTATGCCACAGTGAGATCAGCCTCCGAGAGAAGAGAGAATAGAATTTAAACTGAAACATACAATCACTGTGTTATTCCAAAGGAACTGGTGCTTTTACAGTACATATCACTCCAGTAAAATAATAACAGGTCAGTGGTGGGGCACTGAGTCCCCATACACTCTGTAACAGTCCTGTTTCTACTTTAAATACATCCAAAAGCTTAAGGAGATATCAAAGCAGGCCTAACTTAAAAACAAAGATAAGAGAGCAAAGTTTCTCATCTGAGCTCAAGCAATATGACCCTTTAATGGTCCTGTTTTGTGAACCAGCCTATATATACACACAAGCGGTAATTGCTGTAAATAGAAAAAAATATAATTTAAATTTACCATGCTAGATTACTGTGAGGAACTAGGACAAACCATGCCAGATTAGAGTCAGATTGGAAAATTTGCTCCACAGGCTTGTGTGGGTAAGAGATTAAATGCTGTGTGAATTCACTGGAATTTGAGGTTGCTAAATATTTCGCATGATTTCTGTTGTATCTATGTAAGTTAGTTTGTAAGTTGCTGGTAATTAGATATTATTTTGTTTGAATATTTTTTTACCCAACTTTGGGCTTGAAATACCAATTAGATGTTGAATAAATTTAAAAAATAGAAAGCGAGATACTTGAGTACACAGTTACAGCAAACAGTCCCTCCCATTACTCCCATCCAGCAGAGCGGACGCTGAACACGGTTCCCTGCCATACTCTTTCTCCCTCCTTTCCCTTTGTCTCAAACAGCCCAAATGCAGTTAAGTATGACCAATCCCTCCTTTTCAGGCCCATGTGATGGGAAAAGCCATGGATGTGCTGGAAGTTTACTGATGGTATCAGCTCAATGGTACACAGGCACATTCAGGCCTCTGCCGCGGGCACCCAGCCCATTGTCTCCCTCTCAAGGCATTGAGTATATTGCTAGGCCCAATTGTGCCCTTTATGTCCCCGTGTTGGGTGAAAAATAGGCAGACACACTTATGGGTTTTGTGGCACATGTGCTGTGATTCTAAAAGGCCATCTACCCTCACCTAACCCTCTGTGAGCTGGGGTCCTTCTGGCCCACTATAGAAGGGCTTGGGAAAGGCACCTGTGTAGTTTTACAGGAGGTTGTATTTTTTTAAGCGGCAAATAGTGTGGACCTATAAGGATAGCAAATACTTCAGTGTGTTAATTTTTATAGGATACTTGTTACACAATACTGCTAAATAGCGTGTTACTTCTTGTCAGGTGTAATCTCTCAGAACCATCAGTGTAAAAAAAATGCACATGATTCACATAATGATTCATTGTTTCAGTGGTACACATTTAACTAACTTTCCAAAATGTGTTTTCGTTTTTACCAGCACTCATACACTGTATACCAGTGTATGTTTTATATTTGTATCTTTGTAAGCTCTGGCATCTTTCGAAAGCTGCACATTTCCCCTCCTGTCAGCTGCAGCTTTCCACTTTGGAAAATCAAAGTTTGATCAATCAAGATAATTAATTTCTAAAGTAAATTACAGCTTTCAATCGGGGCGAGTGCAGTGACTGAGGGTTGTTTTGACAAGCAAGTGTGCAGGATGTCTTTACCAACGATTTTTGTCTGTTTAGTGACAAAGATATCATGTGGTGCATCTTTAAACATGACACTGACATGTGGTACTTATTCAGTCATTTTAGTAACAAGTAAAATTGCACTTTATGACATTCCGTTATTTTGCATGATGTAAACGTAGACAGGAAGGCGATTAATAATGCATTTTTAAAAGATTTCAGCTCTCGCAAAGTCAAAGGCAACAAAAGAGACAAAGACCCATTGTGTATTTACAAATTAAACAGCTCTCTCATTGTGACAGAATGAGTCAGTTTGGATGGTGGAAAAGTTGCATAAAAGACCAATTTTATTGTAATTTCATTCCCATCGGTGTCTGAAACAATTAAAATAGGCATTTGATGTGTTTATCTCAACCTGTAATTGCGCATTGTTCCGGTCTGAAGAAAGTTTCTATCAGGAGAGGTAGATGGAGAGAGGAGGCTGCTGTTTAAGCTTTTCAACATGGCAGTGAGAATGTTGTCCAACACTTCTTACCACATTAGAACGGCTCCGTCTCTTTCAAATCAAACATCATTGTCATTTGTTTGCCAAGCGACTGAACTGTTGGTTTGAACACATTTAAGAGAGAAGTAAGAAGACTTCTTGCCTTATTAGTCTCTCACTTCATAATGTACCAACAATAACGACAATAAAATAAGACATCATCCACCTGCCCGTTTTTAAATAAATACCAAACTGTCTTTCACTGAATGAAGAACTGCACAAGAACTGATAATGCCAAAATGCAAAGTTTCTTTTCTCTTCAAGTATTAGTTTAAAGTTGAGTCATGAACAGGCATTGTTAACCCATCATTATGTGTTATTATTGAAAATAGTTTACACTGCGTGACCTCTGTTTCGGTCTTGTTTGACAGCTTAAGCTTGTGTAAGTCATTGTGTAGGAGCTGGGCCTAGCCTGGAGTACACTGTCCTGATTGACACCACCGGCTTCGTGATTCAGCAGTGATCCAGTGACAGCTCGTTAAAGGCCCGTGCCAAGAAAGAACCCCTTTCCACCATCATCTCTAATCTCCGACGTGTGTGATAGGCACCTGGCCGCTGAGGAGGCAAAAGACGTGCGAGTTGCGGAGGCTGGAGCCCCAAGCCAAACGTTTGGTGGGGCCGACCAACATCTCTGTTGACACACTCACTTCAACAGGCACACACAGATACACACAACCCACACGCTGTTCACCAGGGCACCGGTGTGGCCTGCCATCGCCTATTTATTAATTAGCGTTTAGCGCTAGAGGCGTGGGCCTTGTTTGAGCTTGCTGGCTGATGCTTTTTTTTGTGTGTGTGTGTGTGTGTGTGTGTGTGTGTGTTAGGATCAAAGGGAGTGATGGTATTGCTGACCCTGACGCATTGGCCCACACAGAACACACATTGCCCTGCCCTGCTAGTCACATACACACACACACACACACACACACACACACACAAACAAATACACACACAGTCTCACTCCTTCTCTGTCTCTGTCACACACACAGACGTACGTGCACACACACACACACACACACATATGTACACACATACATTGTCTTGGAGCTGTCTTGTGCAAATGCAGCTTTGTGTACCTTTCTCAGAGTCACTGGCAGGCTGTGGGCTTGTGGGGGCAGGGGGTGGGGGCTCTTTGGGACTCTGAGCCCAGGAGAGGGCACACACTGCTGGATTAAAGCGTCCCATCTCAACACACACACACTCACTCTCTCTCACACACACAAACACACACTCACTCTCTTGTTCTCTCTTTCACACACACACACATGCACACATACATTCAGAGGGGATCCCCAAATCACACATGGCTTATTAGAGGACCACATCTTCACTGTCTCTCACACAAACAGCTAATTAGCTAACCATAAATCGGCTTGCTGTGTGAACTTTTCGGAGTCCGCAGAGTGTGTGCCTAGAGTTGGCTACAGGACTACTGGGAGAAAACAAAGAAGGACCTGAAAAAATAGGATTAGGAAAAAAATCAGGAGGGATGGCAAAAGTGCTTTTTTTGTAATGTTTACCTAATTTATCTTTCATCTCCAAGTTAATGTATAGCATGCTTAATGCGGTGTATTCGGTATAATTTATCCACGACTGCTCCATATACCTCTATGGTGCCTTCATGTACTGCCAGTTAGCAGCTCAGGACTAATTATAAGGGACTTGTCCACAATTTTAATTTATTTTTGGAGGATACAGCCTTTCCAGGGGATGTACTTATTTGCCAAAGGATAAAGTGTTTGGTGGGATATTAGTCTGGACTAAAGTAAATAGATAATTATAAATGCCCACTGTTTTGAATAATTCTAATTAATATTCTATGGGGAGATTACGCCACAGGTGCGCACTTCATTAGGACGAGCTGAGAAGGAGGAAAACCGTGGAGATAAGAAAGTAACTAATTAATTGAGGAACCTCAATTGAAGTTCACAATGTATCATGAGGTACCGTTGAAAATGGGGGAAAGTTTTTGATCGGGATTTATCAACAACATATTAAGGAGGACCGATCAAATTAGAAGAGGCGTAGTATTAAGTCCCATCCAGGCTCGCGGTCTCCATGGCAAATGCACGGTATCGTTCTCGCCTAACGCTGGATTTCAAAGCAAGGGCAATTATTTGCTCAGTAGGACCTGCTAATCCTTCTTTATCTGCATGGACACCACCTAAAAGACTTTGATCAGAGGTACCAGTGTTCCGCTGCGTTTACCCACTGCTAGATATATGAGAGAAAGAGAGAGAGAGAGAGAGGGAAAAGAGGGATGAAAGAGAGAGAGGGAGAGAGAGGACAATAGGAAAAGAGAGAGAGACAGAGGGAGGGAAACTCTCATTTAATTCCATGCAAGGCGGGAAACTGAGAAGATCCCTTTTAATGAAGCTGATTAAGTCTTTCTGTTGGCCCTTTTACTAATGAAATATATCTTTTTATTGAAATTTTCTCTCCTCCACTTTTCTCTCCTTTCTCTCCCTCCTATCTTCCCCCCCCCTCTCTCTCTCCCTTCTTCCCTTCTTTGCCACTCTGTCGTGATGCTTGGTTGCCTGCTGCGTGTGTCACGTGGCCTTTCGTTTGATTTGATTAGTGTTGCCGATGGTCACTTGGCAGCAAGCGAGGGCTCGCCTCAGATTGCCTCTCGGCATTTCGTGCAAAACCAGGAGAGTTCCTCCAGGTGACTCACTTGTTCATGCAGGTAGACCCAAAGGACAGCTGGACACCATCCATTTACCTGATGGGAAAAAAAACTCTTATTCATACTGATGAGTCAAGTATACTGTAATATAGTGTAAATATCCCATTAATGGCTTTGAACAGTATGGAAAAAATGTCACCTCCAAGAAGGGAAACTCAACCAGTGCTGCCCTGACTGTACTGTGTGTCTGTGTGAAAAAATACCCATTTGAGGTCTGAAGTGGAGGCAATGTTTAGAGAGCTGGGTTTTTCCTGGTTAATGAATCACAGGCCGGGGCGCCAGATAAGCGGTGTCAGTTTTAACGCATTGCTTGGAGTCCCTCTCTGATTAAGAGGTCAATTCGAATGGCAAAATCATGGGTGTATCTGCACTGAGAATTTGAATTCTGTGCTGTACATGTCAGTGGGAGCACCTCAGACCAATGGCTCCAGCCAAGATGGCAGCTTGTTTGGAGATAGACACGGCCCAGAGCTGGACACACATGTGTCAGATCCACTAGCCGCTTTGGGCAGACAGCTTTCTCTGACTCCGTGCGTGTGTGGGAGAATGGGTGACTTGCTTATTTGAGTTCTGTATGTTTTTTCACATCTGAAAGTGATCAATCCTAGCATCAACCTCCCACACACCCACACATATACACACACACACACACACACTCACACAAACACACACGCACTCATACAAACACACACACTCACACACAGACACACACACACACACAAACACACACTGCAATGAGAGACAGGGAAATGAAGGGGCCTGTGGTCGTGCGGTGAAAACACACACATGCTCGCGGTGAAAGGTTTCCTCTCGGGTTTGTGGGACACATTGCATTGTGCCAACCCCAGAGGTCTGTGCCAAGACGCCAGCCGGCTTCCGTCAGCTTAAACACTCTACGGTAGCAAACAGCCATTTCATCGGAATGGAAAAACATCGAGGGGTGTTGAGTGACACCCATGTTTTATGTGGTCCTATTTTTTTTTCTCTGTCTCTCCTCTCTGTGGCTCCTGTTAACTGGTGTTTTTGACGTAGATTACAACTTTCACTTTAACATTTTGGTGTCTGTCCTGACAGCCACATCACATATTTTTAGTTTTTGAATGATTGGGAGAAGTGACTAATTTCCTGTTTGTGTGCTTTGCTGCACCTTTTTCTATCCCTCAAACTAGTTTCTTTTGTCCTGTTTTCAATCTCACCTGGATGAAAGAGGGCTGGCATGCCACAATTTAACAGCTGATTTAAATATGAATGTCCTGTGTACACTTCGTCTAGGTGTAAACATGGACAGAATTTTTTTTTTCATTCTACGTTATTTTATTGGACGTGCAATATGTGACTGTTCATGGTAGCGTTGATTTTTGTGTTGACTTTAATATTAATCTTGAATCGATGTGTGCTTTCTGTACACACGCTGGAAATACAATTTAGGTTAGTCAAATGAATTCGGATATCAAAACTGATAATTGATGTTATCGTCCACCAGTGTTGATTGGCTGCTCTCTGTCCATCACGGGTATGTCTCTGCGTTTCGTCTCGTTTCAAAAACATGCTTGTTTAGATTGTCCTGTCTGTCTCACGTGTGATACTCCAGCCAAACATGCTTCCAACAGTGCTGAGGGCCTCTTTTGTGAGCTTGTAACAGCCTATTTGTTTATCATCTGACATAAAACCGTCCCAGTGCATTCTGAAAACTAAATGTGTATTTAATTGCGGGAGAGACAAAAAAAGTTGTCTGTTGCATTATGGATTTGCTGTCCTTATTAATCTTCCATTTGATAGGCAAACCACCCGTCATTCCTCCAGGCGACATTTTTTCATGGCCCTTTTTGAACTCAGTGTGAAGGTTTCGCAGTAATTGCACAGTATTTCTTACTAATTGAGTAATAATTGGTGCAGGTGCAGTTTGCAGGGATTTGGTCACATTTGTGAGCTGGAGGAAGGGAAAATGAGCATGGCGCCGAGCCAGGAAGCAGCACTCAGCTGCACACTGTCATTTAAAGATGTTCACTTTACATACACCCTGTTGTACCAAGGCTGTTATGCCCGCGGGGCTGGAGGGTGGATGGATGGGTGAGGGGGGGGGGGGGGGATGAGGATAGAGGTATTAGCTGGGTAAAAACAGGAATATCTTTGCCACCTCGCGTGATGTTTGTTTTCAGGGTTGTGGTGGCATTTGTGTTATTTATGATTTCGACATCTGCTCTCAGCTTGACCAAGTTAACCTCGCACACAACTCTTATCGTTACGCCACTTTTTTCAGTATGATTTTGCAGTTTGTTGTTAGCACAGCTTCTGTTCTATCATAGATGTTCACTCTGTGTAAACATGTCGAGTAATGTGTCTGCACGTGTGCGTCTCTTGAAGTCTTCTCTGTGAACTGGGATGAGAGAGGGGCAATGGAGGTCAGGTCAAACAGGTCTGTAGAACTACAGCAGCGTCTCAGGAAACCAAAATAGACCATCTCCAGGATTCCGAATGCAGTAGTGAGCATTAGGTGATTATGTGCAACAGCATGCCGAGATGGAGCTCGCTTTGAACTGGAAATGCATTGCATATGAGAATATGAGATTATATTGTTCGGCGGGTAATGGTACAAATCTTAAAAGCCAGTGCTTCTAGACCCACATAAACAAATAATCCATACTTCTAAGCAAAAGCCCATCTCTCATCTGTTGGGATTAGACAACTGGGTGAAGGGAACTGTTACCTTTTATGTCTGCCGAAGACCTGCATTTGAACATTTCCTTCCCCCGTCTCCTGCGCGCTTAGTGGAATAACCACTTAATAAATGCACAAAGTGAGTCTTCTGCAGAGCATAATTGAGGCATTTTCGGAAATTCTCCCCTAGTTTAAAGTGCAGGGTATTAATGAGGGTGATATGAGTGGGGGGTGTTGGATGTCTGGATAGGAGGAGGTGTGTGTGTGTGTGTGTGTGTGTGTGTGTGTGTCTAAGGGAGGGTGTTCCGCAGCTACCTGCACGACATTTGGTTTCAGAAGCCCTTTTTTCTTATGGAAATTGAGCTGCGTGTTTCAATTGAGCGTTTGAGGGATCTAGAGCGGGGACCGAGCGAGTGTGTTTAATGAACCTGCAGTTATCTTGGTGCCCTCCCAAACGTTCACTGCTTTCCTCTAATCCTGCTATTCTTGCCTAATGCACCAAGAAGAGAAAGCTTCTTCGCATATCACTGATGGAAAAATATATGTTTATAAATACTGCATGCGTTTTTCCCCCCCGTTGTTGTTGGTCTTGTTACGCACGTACAAGAGAACATCAACAGCATGTGTGGTTGTGAAATCCATCCCTGTGTGCCCTTCCTATCAGAGCCGGCCTCTGTGAACCTGGGCCGAGAGGGCACCCGCCTCACTGTATCCACACTGGCTGCTCTGCACGCCATTAATTTCCCATCTGTCCAGGTGTCTCATAGGTGGCCGTGCGAGCATGAAAGTCGGTCGCTCTCTTGCTCGTTTAAACTCACGCCTCGGGTCCTTTTGATAAGGGGATCACCGTTGGTTTACCTCACCTAGTGTAAGTGCAAGGAGAGGTACACCCTGTTCTCTCTCTCTCTCTCTCTCTCTCTCTCTCTCTCTCTCTCTCTCTCTCTCTCTCTCTGCCAGCCCCTTATCGTTTGGTGAGTACAAACAGTCGCCGCAGAGTGGAAGACAGTGGCGTGATTGATGAGTGTATAATGCTTTCAGCGACCGGGGGTGGGAAGGGGGTTTAATGGAGATAAGGCCACAAACCGGGAACACCGGCTTCAGCAGGTCTGACTTCTTGTCTGTTCCACACGACGTGGAAAAAAAAGGTTTCAAGTCAGAAAATTCCTACAAATGAGCCAGGGAAAATACTCTAGCTTGGTGAAGTTCTTGTGTTTACACTGGAGAAATCTTGGAGGCCTGTATTATTTGCACTGACAAATTGATTATGGCCACAGTTGGTCTGCTTTTGGCTCTCAGCCATATTGTGAGCTCTGCGTGTGTGTGTTCGATCCAGGCCTGCCTGTCCACCCGCCTCAGTCCCAACAAAAGACCCAGAGGTTGGGGAGAAGAAATCACCAGCGATTCATTTTTTTCCCCTCGTCCTCAGTGAAATCTGAAATGTGAAAAGTGATGGACATAGGCTTTGTGCGTGCCTGCGCTCTCTGTGTCCTTGTCCACCCTGTAATGTATCTGAGGCCCTTTGTGCGAGCGTGCGCTCTGTTTGTATTTATGGAGCAATTCCATTACCTCTCAAAAGACTCAATTGTCTGAGACAGTGCATTGTCTATTGTGGCTCGCAGCAGAGTCCAGCGAAGTGATTATTTCTTAACTTGGTGGGGACAAGGTTGTCTATGTGGTTTGAATCGCCCAGGCCGCTAAGCTTTTTTTTTGGGGGGGGGACTGGTGGGAATCCAGAGGGATAAGTGCAGATTGGAGATCTGTGAAGGCATTTTTAATGTGCTTAAAGCGGAGTGAAAAGTAGTTCCAGGGAGTAGGGTGTAAGAAGGTTTAAAAATATCTGAAGGGGGATGAGAAGCATATAAGTATCTTGGAACTATACTAAGTGTCCACGGCTAGGCCTTGTCTGACAGCCAAATGAAGAGTAGTGCTGGGAGATAGGGCCCTGGCACAGCATAATGCCGCAGATATGATGGCTGTAGGTGACCACTACGTTAATGAGGTCCTGATTAATATGGAGGTTTGTCCGGCTTATTTCCTCGGCATTAAGCGGCAAACGAATTGTTTGATGTGCTCTACCCTTCCTTCAGCTGCACGAGAGATAGATAGAGAGAGAGAGAGAGAGAGAGAGAGGGAGAGAGAGAGAGGAACAAATTACACAGAATTACACTGAAATATTTTGCACACAAACAAAAAATATACTGTGGTCAAAAGACACCAGCAATGACCAGTTAATCCCAGTCCACCCAGAGAAGAGCCTAAAGAAGGATGAATATACTGTAGTCCTGGAGAAACAGATGAGCAGACAGGGACACTGCGCTGATTGTTGGGCTGGTACCCCATGCACAGGGTGGAGGTGTGTGTGTGTGTGTGTGTGTGTGTGTTTTGTGTGAGAGAGAGAGAGGGGGGGGCTCTGGAGCACCTATACATGACGGAGAGATTATTATCGGGTGACTGGGTATTTGTGCAGTAACCTATGCTGCTAGGTCAGCCTCATTAGGGCCAGGCGCCACTGGTAGACGGCGACACACAGCATGTAGCTTGTCCGTGGAAACCCGCCGACGGCAACCGCCACCACAGCACCCAAACTTAAGAGAACTTCGCCTTTCCTTCCTCGATCGATCGCTTTCTTAAATTCTTATGTTTTGTTGGTTGTGTTCAGTGTGTTTGAATTTGAAGAACAGTCCTCTTTTTTTTAGTGGTAGATTGACGTCATCATGCCAGAGTTAATCATGATCATGGTTAATTCATGAATATCTGCTGGGTTACCTGAGTGAGGAACAATTACTTCAAGGTCTGGTGCTGCTTGAGGAGATGCGTTATTGTTTGTGTGGGACAATTCAAGTTAGGCTTAGGGCTTGCGTTTAGCCGTTGTCTAGTCTCATTTGCATTTGTTTTATTGAGGTTTTCAGGGTTTCACGTTGAAGTAGAAATGTCTGTATTTATGTATGTTATGCGTTTGTCTCAGTTTGTTTGTGTATGAACATAAGTGTGTGAAAGTGTGCATGCATGTGGAGAGAGAAAGAGAGAGAGAGAGAGAGTGTATAACCTTTGGTTTACATTCTTACCTTAGTCATATAGGAACAGATCAATGACTAAACTTTGAATATGACTGATAAGGAAGCATCTTTCAACTCCCATTCAAACCTGTCAGTATGTTGCCAAACACATCTCAGTACCACAAACGTCATGTAAGACCCGCTCTTAGTAAGCTCCCTGATAGAATGAGAATTCCCATGATGCCGCAGCTGGGTCTGAGACTGGAGAGGTGATGGCACCACCATGCGCCCCTGCAGCCCCCCATCCCCACCCACTTCTCCTCTCGTCTCCCCCAGTCTCATGACCCAGGCATCTGCTGTGCCTGTCAGGGTAGGGCCACCAGGAAGCGGAGTCTGAGCTGGACATGCTCCGTGTCTCTGCCCTAATCTCAGGATTTAACTCCCACTTCCTGACACTGCCTCTGACCTGTGTGTGTGTGTGTACACACGCCACCACCCAGGCACTGCTAGCGCGTACTCCGCCCAGAGCTAAGCTCTTCTGGTAACGTCGCCGCCCCCACCTTTCCCCTGTGCGTCCCTGCATCAAGTCGTGTCAACTGCTGCCGGATTAGACTGCCGTTTGTTGATGGTTTCTGTGGCACCGTGAGAGTACGGTCCTTATCTGTCTCCGTGACTGACTTTTTGTTTTGGCTCTGCTTGGTCAAAGTTGTGCTGAGGAGTTTTTTTTTCCAAGCGTAGTTCTCAGAAGCCACTGAGTCATGGTGGTGTCTTTGCCAAGAGTTGGCAGAAGAAAAAAAAAATCTGTGCCAGGCGCTAGGTGCCCACATGTGCTAACGTCATCGCTAGAGCAAGCCATGGCCAAACACCTGTGATTGATGTGTTGTCACTCACACACACCCCTCCCACTTAAGAAATAGCCCTAATGCTTTATAACCACCTGCTTCATCAACATTAGCAGTATGAATCACTGCCTCTCTAAACTAAACCTGAGATTACTACCCCACTATTAAATGACTTAGGGCTAACGCAGGCTATTTCAGCGTGTTTGTCTAGTCCGGCGAACAGGGGTTAAACAACCAATTAATATCAGACAGAAACAAACACCATCCATCTCATAAAGATAAGACCTGTCCTTTACTGGCCACACGGACCTACAGAAACAAATAAAGTGCAAGTGCAAGTTTTACGACAGTGTGGAGTATAGCTATGTGTTTTAGCTAGCTCCCTTCCTCTTTGGCTGTGGTCTTTATGGCATGAGCAAGAGGGGATTTAGGGTTTTCAGGAATTCCTTTGTCAGGGCCAGGACGTATAGGAAGCAAGTCATTGACACTCAGAGCTTATAGGATTTCCCCCATATTAACAACTATCACCTGAGCCAAGACATCCACACAGTTAAGGCAGTTTAGCATTTAAAGCTAAAGTAAACAATTGATTGGTTCTTGTTTCCTTACTCAAACCTATTTCTGCCCGCCCCATAAGCAGGCCGTCAAAAACCTGCGTCTCTGTAGGCAGCCTAAGCTCTGAGATCTGCACACAAAAACAATTGCTACCAAAAAGTGTTGCCAACCAATAACCGATGAGATGCGCGTTCAGGAGAGTTTCAATTGCACTGGAGGGAGGCGGGGGTAGCGAGCTAGCTCTTTGCTTTTTTTTGAACGTCAACAGAAGTGACGTTACCCCGCCATCATAATACAGGACCTTAATTTAATACCAGAACTGGATCAGAACTGGACTAGAGAACATTCCCAAGGGTCGGACAGGTGCGTGTGCTTGAGTGTGGGGTGTATATGCCAGGTAGCTCACCCCTACGTACAAGTGTTTGCCAACTGCGTTGCTCTGTGAAAACATGTTTAAAATTGAAGGCGTAGGATTTTTTCCCTGAGCCGTGAAAGCCCAAGTGTCATTGTAAAGGATGGTTTGTTTTTCTAAACACAGCAGGGTGAACCAGTGATTTGAGGTGGGTATGCACATGCCTGAAAACAATGAGAACAAGCTGACCAAAATATCTGCATGTTATTTCATGCACTGCGTCATGACTGGATGGGGTTGCTATCTTGCATTCTATTTGACTGTAGTCTATCCAGCCAGACATTGTCTCTCAAGCCTTTAAAGCTTGATGAACTTTGTGCGCCTGTTTAAACAGCAAATCCAGCTATTCAGTGTCTTCCACTTGAAACTACTGTAATGTTCTATGGCCCTTTGGAAGTGGTGCTGTTGTCCCCCTGTGTTTGTGTGTGCACCTTTTATTCCTCTCCACAACCTTTGCCATGGAAGGTGTTTGATTACACTCTCTGTCTCTCTATGTGTGTGTGTGTGTGTGTGTGTGTGTGTGTGTGTGTGTGTGTGTGGATGGAGCTTCTGCAGCAAGGGGAGACTTTGCAGCGTCGGGTTTCCTCCCCTGGCTGCTGAGGAGCGGGGTGTGCTTCTCCCGCAGACACCTGAGCCCTAATGGTATGTCTACTTGAATATGTGTATGCTGGGCCCTGGGCCCTCTGCTAGCCTGTGAATGTCCCGGGCCACGCGGGGCTGAAATCACTGCAAATGAACTCCATTGTGTGCCGGTGACTGACACAAAACAAACTCTGCCGCCCGTCATAAAGGAGAGGTCAAAGAGGACTCGCACTGGAGTGGTGGCTTCAGAGGCGCTGCCCAGTCCTTTTTTTCTCTTTTTCACTGGTTCTCTTCACCCCCACCTCCCCCAACACACACACACACACACACACACACACACACACACACACACACACACACGTCCTGTCTGTATCTGTCTTGCCCTAACCTTTCTTTTCCCTGCTCCTCTTCTGGCTTTCATTCATACACACACACACACACAAGCACGCATGCAAACACACACGTCACACACACACTTTGTCTCTTGTTCTTCTTGTCCTTCTACTCCTCTCCCTCTCTTGCACGCTCCCATAGCCTGTACTCTCACTCTTTTTTTCCCTTTCAGTTTGATCATTCCCTTTCTCTTACACTTTCTTTCTCACTTGCTCTCTCTCTCTCTCTCTCTCTCTCTCTCACACACACACACACACACACACACACACACACACACACACACACACACACACACACACTCCTCTTCATCTCTCTCCCTGGGCTTTAAAAGCTCTTCCATTGTTTGGGGGTTCCCTCCCATTCAGGGCTGCTTTCAGACTCACTCACTATACATTAATTACCACTTCCTTCACTGCACAGGGAGGATCCCCCCATATGCAGACTCATTTTCAAAGGCACACTTCCCTCCTTCCACCCCCATTCATATGCAGGACAGTTCAGACCCCCCAACCCCCACTCCCCAGTTCAAATTCCACCCCCCTCGAGCACCTACCACTGCCCCCCAAACATAAGGATATATTCATTAGATAAGACAAAAGGCAATTTTCATGGCCGTCCACGGAACGCTTTGCATGCCTTTCATTTGAGTCCAGCCGAGTGTGTTCTCTAGCAGGTGTCCCCCCTCAGTGAAAACAAGGGCTCAGGGCCCCTGACAGAGGGGGGCAGATTTAAGCCTCGCTTCCCTTTGGCTTTGCACTTCTTTTTAATGTTGCCAGTGAAGGTGGGGGGAGAGAGTGGGGAGACAGGACAAAATCAAACCAAATGTTTGTGGTGAGTCATCAAAAGAGTGGGAAAGACTCGACAAGGGCAAGAGTTGAAAACATGCTGCCCGTGAGCCATATTGCCATTCAGCGTGGGTATAACGAGCACTAATCCTAGATAAACAACTCACTCATTTGATTTGTCTTTTGCCCCCTCATCTAAATGTTATGGGGCCTTTCTTTTCCACAACATGAGAGAATGCAGACGTTTCCTATCAGTCTGTCTGGCCTGAGAGAGCTCTACTTGTGTTTGCTTTGTCGGAACAGGCAGTTGAGATGTCTTTACCACAGATCCAATTTTATAAACCATGTTTCGACACTTATTTGGGAAATGACACCATCTGCAACTGCAGGACAAAAAATTGGTTGATGTTTTATTTCCTAGTGGCACCTAATTTTCATTCACATTACACCAAAAAATGACAACTGTGTAATATGAGATAAATTGCCTCGGTAACACTTTATAATAACTACACACAATTCATCATTTATTAAGCCTTTGTTACTTATTAGTTAATGGTTTGTTCATCATTAGTAATTTCTAATTTATCATCAGTAAAACATTTGTTCACACAGTTATAAATAGTTTGTTCATAGTAAATAAGCCTATATCTTAAATATGTTTATACATTATTGTTAATACTTAAAAAATGATGCAATGTGTTTTTGATTAAGTAATATTTCCATTATTTAACAGTTGTTACATACACATGCACTAATGATTAGTTAGGGTGAGGATACATATTTTATAAACCACTTCCTAATACTATAATTATAATTAACTCAGGAGTTACAAGTGGTTAATGATATTTTGTGAGCTCATCTAAAGTGAGGACGTTTTATGCCTTGCAACACATTTACAAATGAGTTCTAAAGTTTACACTTGCATTTATTCATTTAGCCGACACTTTCACCCAAAGCGACTTACACATGTCAATGAAATTAAAGGGCAAGGCCACATTGGTGGACGCCGGGGTTTGAACCCCAAACTTTATGGGTTACTGCATGTTAACCCAGCTCCCTATCCACTACACTACCTCTGCCCAGTGGTATTACAACAGTCAATTCAAAAATATAATATAGATATGTGTGTTTACTATGAACAAATCATTTTTAACTGTGTGTAAACATGATTTACAGATGAGAATTAATGTAGGAATAATTCTTTACAAATTAAGAATACAGCATTTAATAATAGTTTACAGATGTTTAATAACAGTGTGTAGTAGAAGAACAGAAACTCGTTGTAGGGGTTTCTATCTGGGCCAGGGTAGTGTAGTGGATAAGGAGCTGGACTAGCATGCAGTAGCCTGAAAAGTTGGGGGTTCGATTCCCGGCTTTCACTGTTATGTCAATGGCCTTCAATTTAATTGACATGTGTACGTCGCTTGTCTGCTAAATGAATGAATGTGAATGTAATCTTTACAACTCATTTGAAAATGTGTTGCAAGGCATAGAAAGTCCTCACTTTAGATAAGTTCACAAGATATCATTAACTAACCACTTTTAACCCCTGAGTTAATCATGAATTATAGTATTAGGAAGTGGTTTATAATGTATCAGGTGGTAAATATGTATCCTCACCCTAACTAATCATTAGTGCATGTGTATATTGCATAATTTATTAAGTATTAACAATAATTCATAAACATATTTTAGATATAGGTTTATTTACTATGAACAAACCATTTATAACTGTGTGTACAAATACTTTATGTATGAGAATTACCATAGGAACAATGCTTTACAAATGATGAACAAAGCATTTTGTAATAGTTTGCAACTAGTTTATAATAAGAAAATGATTTCATTATAAGTGGTTGTTTCATTACTTATTAAGTATAAATCATGTACTTACAAACATATTTTTGGATAGGCTTATTTACTATGAACAAACCATTTATAATTGTGTGAACAAATGCTTTACTGATGATAAATTATGTATGAACAAGAAATTATTAATGATGAACAAACCATTAACTAATAAGTAACAAAGTAAGGGATAATGGACGACACGGTGGTCTGTTCACAGAAGTTAATGCACGGTCGAGGTTGTAAAACGGCCCTGACGCGAAGCACCTCGTAAGTGCATTAACTTCTGTGAACAGACCACCGTGGAGTCCATTATCCCGCTTATTCCACTGTTGCCACTTTAACGTTTTAATCGCTAAAACTGTCTTGTTTGTAGAACTACTTTCTTCCAACACATATCAAATAATTTCGCAACTTGCAAGACAACCAAAGGCCAGTCGTTAGTTCTATCTCTCCCGTTGTCAAACGGGCGTATCCCAAGATTCTGATGAACTTTAGCTTTGAAACATCGCTATTTTACCTAGCCTGCTGTCATCATAGACAGTAAAAGAAATGGACTCCGTCGTTCTCAATGGGAGGGCACTGAGTCAAATTGAACGATTTTTCAGTTGGTCCCCCCAGTACTGCGCAGACTCACACTTAACTTTGTGACGTTAGCCATCGAACTGAATCTTATAACACATATGATAGGTACACAGAAATTCTTCTCACACTTCCTTCGCCTTCAAAGTTAAACATTCATTTATGTATTATTATTATTAATATCATCCTCACAAGTGATATCAAGTCATGTCAATGTTGAAACTACCACACATGATCATCTTCAAAAACAGTCATGGTAAAACAAAACAAAAAAGATAGTCTGAAGCTAATCTTGTTTCCACTTTTCTGACCTACGGTCAATCCATAAATAAACCTCTGAAATGATTATCGTTAGACTACCTAGCGGTAAAACTACTGTTTTCATTAGGTTTACTTGCCTCTATGCTTTACCTTAACA
>NC_063197.1:5758177-5783177 GCF_017589495.1 Alosa alosa
CGACTCCACTGCTTAGAATGGAGAGATTTCCAGCCGAGATAGGCGCATGAGGCACCAAGCGCTGGGGATGACAGCTTTCTGTGCTCCTTCCAAACACTGTGGGGGGGATGTGTGTGTGTGTGTGTTTGTCTGTGTGTGTTTGTGTGTGTGTGTGTATGTGTGTGTTGTGGGGGATGGGGTGGTTGGGAAAATTAATAAACATATCTGGCAGTGCGCGTCTGGCTTGCCGAAGGGCCCTGGGATGACACTGTTTTGCAAGCGCCGCCTGAATCTCCTGAGGAGGCAAAATTATTTAATGATTCAATTAGCAGGCGAGGAGTGGAGAGCTCGCCCTGATGGGAGCGATAATTGATAAACATTTTAATCCTGCGCTGAAACAAGTCCAAGGCCAACTGGATCCTGGTGTGTTTTGCACCCCCACACACACACACACACACCATCTCCATTCCCATCCAAACACAAACATACACAAACACATGCTCCTCTTCAACAAATCCAGTTAGGTGCAGGATGTATATTGCCCTGTAAAATTAGCCACAAACAAATGTTTGTCTTTTCTAATTGAGATAGGATTGTGGCCATATGCCATTGTTTCATGGTGACACTCACTTCCAGGATATCACACAGTAGCTGCCTAATTGAACTGTATGTTTTGGTTATTGAAGTGGCTGCTATCCTGTGGTATGTGTAGTTTATTTTTAGTGCAGCCTTTATTAACAACCACAAAAGAATAATTTAGCCACAAAAAATGCAGTCTGCTCTGCCAGCTGCTGTGTTTTTGTCTGTCACGTTCCTGTGTGTTTTTGTCTGTCATGGCTGGACTGGCAGGTTTGGGGAGGTGGCCGGCCTTCTCTCTTTCTCTCTCTCTCTCTCTCTCTCTCTCTCTCTCTCTCTCTCAGCTCAGGGGCAGTCAGGCTGAACAGCCTCGTCCCGTTTTGTCTCGGAGCAGTTTAAACCGCTTCCTCTGCAAGTCTGCAAGTCATGCAAACAGAGGAAGCCCAGTCAAAAAAAAAAGCCTTGACCAAAAAAAAGTGAACTTTCACTTCCTGTCTTTGGCGTTAACAAGGGGATTATGGGTAGCCCCCAGGTGACCTGCAGGTCAGCCGTATAGAAACAACATTGTCCGGAGGGGACCGTGTCTTAGTCGGGCAGTTCCATTAATCACTTTTAACAAGCTGAAGCGCCACTCTCTAGTTGCTACATTTTTTCAGTTCTATATAATAAATAATAGTAAAATAATTAAATGTGTCTTAGGTTATTTCAGTTGGCCATGAAAAAATACCTGCCGACCTTAAAATCTTAATAGTCCAATATGATCTTATTCTCAGTCTTCAACAGCACATAGCATACACTGTACACCAAAGATACAATTCTGAAAAGAAAAGTGTCTTTGTGGAGTTCAAATTAAAGTTAGCCCTAGGGGACAGACAAGGCTGTCGGTTCATGGGCTAGTGCACTGATCTATCGCCAGAGTAATATAATGACCACTTTAAGGACGCTGGTGTCGCTGGACATTCCCCTTGCACACATCTCCATGAGCCTTAAAACAAAGCCCTATCTATATGACCACTTTCACGGTCCCAACCTCGACACGATGGGTGGCTGCTGATAGAAAAGGGGTTTCTGTTCCACGGCGAGGCTTTGAAATCCCTTTGGTCTACAGGGCTGCAACCTTCCCGTTGCCCCAACTTAGCCTTTTGATCTGAGTTTTGTACTGATATGCCATCCACTTAATCCTCTCAGACTTACCCAGTCCCCGGAGACAGCGCAAATACTCTTACACTAAACCAGACGGAGCAGGCTGGAGCTGGGGCTGAGGAGCCGGCGAGAGCACCACAGAGCGGAGAGGAAGGAGAGGAACCGGCCCCTCCATCTCTCCGTCTCCCTCTCTCTCTCCCTCTCGCTTATTTTGTCCTTAATCCCTCTCAAAAACATCTCTTTTTTTGTCCTGATACCACCGCCACACCTCCCCTCCCCAACACAAACACACACACACACACATGCACAATATCAATGCGGCCCCTAATGCATTTTGCTGTCATAACAAGCAAACAGGAGCCAAATGGCCACTTGGTGGGTCAGCGAGAGACGAGGAGCCCAGAGGGAGGGAGGTGCGGAGAGGCACTTGTGGCCGCGCTCAGGCAAATTGCACCTCTCTTCACACCACCCTTCTCTTCCTTGGTGCTCGACACCCCCCACACACACACCCCTCGGCTCCGCACCGTAGTGTATTTACATGCAGCGGCGCTTGCACTTAGCGAGCAGAGCCACGACGCACCGTGCCGCCATTCCACGATTGATGTGACGGCGGAGTTGTGACAGCAGGTGAATATCACGGCAAAATTACAGGCTGCAGAAGGAAGCAAAATGCCAGGGTTTCACTTGCCGACGCCAGCGGCACCGATAGAGCAAGCTTTCAGGGAGCTGGGGGGGGGGGGGGGTCCATGGGGGCAGTAATGATTTAATGCCGGAGTGGGAAAAATGTGGCCTATGTTCAACATGCATGTTACTGATGACATCTAAATTGCAATATTGAAAGTAAGGTTACCACAATGAGATAGAGAGGCTGTAAAATATGATGCATGGAGTCAAGCAAAAAGCCCTGAGTGACCCTAAAGGTGGGATGACCCTGCCTGCTGTCTCTTCTGGACTTGTTATTTCTGTATTTTATTTAGTTTGTACTGCTTCTCATTGTCCTCTGAAGTATTATTGCTTTGCACACACATGCACACATGCACACACACACACACGCACACACACACAAACACACACACACACACACACACACACACACACACACACACACACACACACACACACACAGACACAGACATCTTGTTCTCTGAGGTATTTCTGCTACCAAAACACACACACACACACACAAGAGAGAGAGAGAGATGAGAGAGAGAGAGTCATGGTTGATAATGGTAGGCCTCTCCCCAGTGCTGTACGGCAGTTAGAATATAAACCCTGGTCCCCCTGGTGTGATGAGCTTGCCCTCTCACTCAGGGCTGAAGGAGAAATGGCCCGCTCCTCCAGGGGTGGAGGAGTAGTGGAGGGGGGGTGGAGGGCTGGTGATAGGGGGTGGTTGAAGCGCCACCTCCTCACGCCTGCTCTGCTTCAGCTCACTCTCACTCTCGCCGTCACACACGGTTACCAGGGGGCATGTTTGTAATGCTCGATTAACGCTCGATTAATTTCCCACAGTTGCGTCCGCTGATGGCGCGCTGCACCGATCCGTCCAGACATGAGAGCTGGAGGGCGGCTACGCGGTGTCTGCGTGAGCGTCTGTGCTTTTGCACGGTGCCTGCCACGCCATGGGGTGAGTGTGCAAATGTCTGCTTGTGACACACGCTCATCCCGTTTGAAAGCACAGCCCCTCCTCTGTGTCAAATCGGCCCTGTGGTGAACTTGTGAGGTGTGTCTGACACACAGAAGGGGGTGTGTGTCACACACCCACACACACACACACACACACACACACTTACACACAGACAAACACACATGCATGTAGTAGTTGTAGGATTAGCCTTGATGATGGGGTTTGCGTGTGCGTGCACTGCTCCTTCCTGACAGGCCAGGGACCTGTTCGGCAGCGCTGATGACGCTCACGCGCCCATCAGTTCTTATGATATGACAAACAGCTCAGTTTCCCTTAATTCCCCTTTCTGCTTGAGCTGTAATAACACCACATCACACCACACCACAACATAACAAACACACACACATACACACATGCAC
The DNA here is from genome assembly GCF_017589495.1 of Alosa alosa. Lineage (NCBI taxonomy): Eukaryota > Metazoa > Chordata > Actinopteri > Clupeiformes > Clupeidae > Alosa > Alosa alosa. Next base: position 5,761,919 of record NC_063197.1, read on the forward strand.
ACAGCCCTACCCAGCCCAGCCCAGCCGCATCTCCCAAGCTGATTAATGCAAAGTTAACTAGCTGAACAGGCCGTGACAGACGCGGCGGGGAGAGGCGCGTCGCACGTGAAATAATCAGGTTAGCTCAGGCGGACGACATAAATAATCTAATTACGCCGCCGAGACACTCACCGGGATCGCCTCCTTGCCAGCCCCCTTTTCATTGAGAACACAGTCATTAGCACCTCGCCGTTGTTTGTTTGGAGTCCCGGGCCCTCCCCTGCATAGCGCCGGGCCCGGGCAGGTTAAGGTGTCGCTGGGGCTGTCATCTTCCGAAGAGCGCGCCGGCATACCGCGGAGAGCGCAACATCCGCAGCCTCGGCGCCACGGCCCCGGCCCTTTGATGATGAAAGGAGCGCATGAATATTAAGCATGGTGCTCCGAGAGCCACGCCACGCTGATAGAAGTCCTCTTTCACTCAGCGGTCATGCTTTGTTGTTACACATGTCTGTGTGTCGTTCTGTCACAAGAGGGCTCGCTCTTTGTTAAATGCTGATGATTGGATCTCTCTTTTTTTTCCCCCATCTGTTCTGAGGAGCAATCATATACGTTACGTTAGAAAAGGAGACAAGTGGCATATCAACTCCATGACAAGATTTTTGGCGGAGGGAAAGAATCAAATAAGATGACAAACTGATAAATACTTCAGGCAAACAACAGAGCAAAAAGAGAGAGAAAAGAGCAATGGCCAACTTCTTTATACGACACTAAGCAAACATCCGGTGTCATGTCCACCGGTAACATAGAATGCTATGTAGATGTAAAGAGATTCAAGGGAGTGGAACGGCTTGTTTGTGTCTTTCAGCTCCTCATGTGAGGGCCAGGCATGTCAAATCTAACATTGAATTCTCAATTAGGAAAAAAAGAAACATCTCCAGGCTTGGTGCCCGGCATGTAGCCTTGACCACTACGGTGAGCTAATGCAGGGACATGCACGGGCAGCACATCTCCGACACAAAACAAATAGCCTAGCAAAGTAAGGCCACGTATGGTTAATGCACAGCACTCCTCACTTGAGAACCTTTACTGTAACAGAGGCTGTGTTTACTACACAACGTTAAAGGATGGGCTGAATGATGGGTGCTGTTATTGTGTTTGTGTGTTTCACCAATGAGAGGCTTAATCAGCTAATGGCCCAGACCAGAGAGCCATTGTGACCATGCTGTATGAAGAGCTGTGTGCTAAGGGAGAGCGAGTACCTCGGATGTGAATGAGACCATCCATATCCTTCAGAAAAGCAGCATTCTCTGGCTCTTAGAGGGCCTACGTATATACCTGCCTGTTACGGGACGGAAAGGGAAGATTATTAAACATTCAATGGTGTTGTAGTTCATGCCCAGTGGGGATTGGACTGAAAAGAGAGACGAGAGAGTGATGAGTGTGAGTGTGTTTTGAGGTTGGGGGGTGGAGTTGGTGGTGGTGGTGGAGGTGGAGATGGATGTGGAGGTGGGGGTGGATGGGATGTGTTGTTTGTGTGCTGGTCTTTGTCTGACGCTCACGGGTTAAAGTGAAAGCTGGTGCAGGGCTGCCAGTCCCCAGCACTCGCTCATATCCTGGATAATTACCAATACTTAGGTGGACCACACCTTAGATAAACCCCTAATGCTCCAGTCTTCCACAAACATTTACCCTCCAGCAAGCCGCAGCTTGTTTTTCACTGTTGTTTGTGCTCTTTCGCTCTCTCCCTCTCCCTCTCATTCAGTCATTCTCTCTCTCTCTCTCTCTCTCTCTCTCTCTCTCTCTCTCTCTCTCTCGAAGGGCTGTGCTGTGGCGAGTTTGCTCTCGTGGCGAGCAAACAAATCTGTATGTGTTGATCTGGCTGTGATAGCCCAGGGTTCAGATCACATGCGAAGACAAAGTCCTCTCTAAGTCCCTCCTCAAGAATTTGAGCATGCAAACAGCGAACGCGAACCGCAGCGCACAGCCCCAAAGAGGGAAACCGACACACAGTCCAGCATCACCACCTCCACAGGCAGGCCTCCGAGAGTCGGTCAAATTAGACTCCATCTTCATCTGAGCGGGGGAATAATTAGAGCAGCACTCTCTCCCTCGTCTTCGTCTGCAGGTGTTCTGTAATTGCCATAGTGACTCTGTTTGGTCTCCTAAAGCCCTTACTTTGCGTGTTGTGAATAAGTGCACCGCCCCTGTTGCTCTACCCACCGCAAAAGTGCACATCTGAAGGTGCACCAGCAACTCGCGCTGTTATGTTTTGACTAAAATGACACACATTCCAGACAAGGCCATCTTAACCTAAAGGAGAAGGGATCAAGTCTGAAGCCACGCGGATTAGCCAAATGTGCATGACAGTTTCAGCCATTTTCACTTTGCATTTTACAGGACCCCATCACACACACACACACACACACACACACACACACACACACACACACACACACACACACACACACACACAGACACAGACACAGACACAGGCAGACACACACACACACACACACACTAAACAAAGCAAAACCACTGAGCCCCAGATCACAAAGTTTTACTTTTAAATTGCTAGTAACTGGCTTCATGCATTGTTTTCACATTTTATGAATGTGCTTCTCACAATAGCTTCTCAAAGTCATTCTCTATATTGTTATCACATTGTTATGTGGAATATACAGCACAGAGAACAGCCGCACAGGCTGAAACCAGAGCAACTTAAAATATATTTGCATTAATAATATAAGGCACATTTTATTTTAAAGCAGTTCATGATCTTGATGTGAAATCACAAATTAGAAAGCATGAATTTAAAAAAAGTACTAAATGGAGCATTCTTAATTATGAGATTAATTATGAGACAAACATGTGAACGTTCAACTGCTCGAACTGATCACCGTCAATTGGCTTTGACTTGGAGCGCTGATGATTTTGTCAGTATGGAGTGCAGTGCTTACATTGGGAATGAATGGAAGACTAGATTGAGCTGTTCTGTCATCCATTAGGGTATGCAGGATCTTAATCTTGCTCCTTTGCATATGAAATACTGGTTGCTCTCCGTAATTTGAGTCAATCAGAGTACAGCAACACTTCTGTCAAACGTTCTGAATCATTCTGAATCATTTTCCAAGAAAGACGTACAGGAATTGTGGAGAGTGTGAGTGGGTGGAGGGCTGTCAGACAAATGTGATGCTTACTTCTGGCTGAGAGGAGGAGGAAACCTGTGTTATTGTTGGAAGGTGGATCACCACCACTATATTCGGCTGTTCTCCCTTTTTTCACGTCGTATCACTAGAAGAGAAATGTCCATAGCATTTATTTTTCCAAGATGCGTTATCTCTCCAAAAGCTTTTATCATCCAATAGTAAAGGGGCTTAAATGTGCACAGGTAGAACTCTTACATGAAATGAATCAGTCTTTGTCATGTTGTTGGAATTGAAAAAATCGAGACGTGTCATTTGTTCCTGTGAATGAGATTCATATAATTTTTTACTAAGCACATTCATGCACTAAGCACCCCACCCCCACCCCCACCTTCACCCCACCAACACACACACACACACACACACACACACACACACGTCTTTGCTTTTACCTTCGGGCCAGACAGTGTCATGAGGGGAATGTGACCCGGCCCTGGTTCATGATGGAAGCCATTTTGTTTCCCAGCAGCTGGCTTGTCCACAGAAAGCCAAACGGCACTGGTGGTGACAATAGCGTCACTGAGTGAGGAGGCTTAAGATGCGGGGGCTGGGCTGGGCTGGGCTTGGCTTGGCTTGGTTTGGCTTCCTCTCTGGCATGTCTACCTGTTTGTTGGTTGGGTTCATGGGGAGAACATGAAAAGGAAGCGCTGTGCTTTGCCTCGTCTGAGATTGGGGCCTGGCCATACAATGCCAAGCTCAATTCTGATTTAATGGCTTTTTGTGTGACTAATCGTCGCAGCTCAGCCAACAGAATCCAGAATCCAGACAGTACCCACCCAGGTCAGGTAGGAGGTGAAAGTTAGAGCAGCCCGAGAGAAAGATGCAGCTGTTTGCTTACAGCCACATGACAGGAGGCATACACAATGTCTCTCTGTGTGTGTGTGTGTGTGTATGTGTGCGCAGTGGAAATCCTCGAAGCGTAGAGCAGAGCCTCAGGCATTTGTTGTTGACAAATGTTTCAAGTTGTTTTCTTTCCTCCATTGTTTTGTTTGAGTGTCACAAAGACGAGGTATGAAGAGATGAAAACGGCTGCTGTCAGGAGGCCTGGCCAGAAATGATGCTCCCAGGCCATGTCCAGTGCCAAAACAGGAAATGAGACAGGTGAAGGGTGAGGAGCAGCCCATTGAGTTGTAAAATACCATGCCAAGTCCTTGGCTTTTGATCCTGTAACAAGAGCAGCTATTATTTTATTAAAATCCTCTGCCTGTCAACACCTTTGTTCACACTATGTGGTTTTTATTCCATTGTTTTAATATCTATTTATAATTTTTAAGACAACAAATGTACAATACAATGCAATGTCAACAACATTGAGATCCAGTAAATACAGATGAGCCAAAGTCTATTTTTGGAATCCAAAACGAGAGCAGAACAGCGCACCAGTATTTCCATAATGCCATTTTCTCTTGATAAGAAAGTGCTGCATCTCTGCTTGATTGCAAAGCACTTGCTGTACATGAATTGGCTTAAGTGACATGATTACTAAAGCGCGTGCTGTGCTGTGCGGCGGTGCCGGCAGATAAACATCTGTGTCCCTGCCGGTGGACTAACTCACTGGAGTCCCTCTGCTGCCGCATGTTTGTTTGGGCCACGCAACCAGGATACCGTACAGCCACCATGCTCCAGATTCAAAGGTAGAAAGATCAAAGGCTCGGGCTGACAGTGGCTCTGCTGAATAGCATAAAGCCTACATGGTATGACTTGCTATAGCCGCGCAGAGCACCTGAAGAAACAACACAACTGGATGATAATATCTCCGGCAGTGCAGTTGAAGCTGGTCTCTCTCTTTGTGTATATGTGTGTGTCTGTGTGTGTGCGTGTGTGTGTGTGTCTGTGTGTGTGTGCGTGTGTGTGTGTCTGTGTGTTGTGTATGCTCTCTTGTCAAATGCCTGGGCCTCCCTCAGTGATAACTATCACAGGCACTAATGTTTTTTCCTGTTTATTGTTTTTCTAAGTTGTTCTCCAAAAAAAAAACACATTTTTGTTTCACAAATTTCACAAAAGCAATCGGACTCCTTTTTAATTAATTTCACAACCATATGGTATGTCTTTACCACTTACCCTGGGCAGGAAATGCACACTCTCTCAGACCATGTAGTCTGACACTGGGATTGTCACCTCTCTCACAGTCTTAGGTGGCCCACACTGGAGTTTGTGTGTGTATATTTGTGTGTCCGTGGTGTGTGTGTACATGTATGTCTGTCCACGTGTGTGTGTGTGGTGTGTGTGTGTTCAGGTCCTGCTGGATTAGAGCTGCTATGCTCTGATTGCACCCACCTGTCAGCAGAGTTAACCTTCTGCTCCCTCTCTGTGCACTCAGCCGTACGAAGGTAAGACCTTCGTCTCTGCCACTGACAGGCAAACAGTCACACCCAGCCAACACACCTGTACCCCCACACCCATCCATCCATACACCCACCCACCCTCTCCCACACCCAGGCAAGCCCAACCCAACTCAGTCCTGCCCCCACCCCACAAACCCCCGTTTCCCCCCTCCCTGGCCCCTACAACGCCCACTCAGCAACCTCCGGCTGTCTGCGCGCAGTGCCACCTTAGCCAGGACAGCACATCCATTAATGGAATTAAATAAATCTCGAGCGCGGCCCGATAGGCTTGCAAATCGGCCCTCCCCTGCATTAAATTGAGAGGCTAAATTTCGAGCAGCCATGTCGCAAAGATTAATTTCAGCTCAACTGGCGGGTCTGGCCGCGGCCCCATCGTGGCTTAAGAGGCGCTATGTGACGAGGCCGTGTAATTTAGAAGAGCCGTTTCTGCATAAACACGTCCCGGTGGCACGGACGCGCAAGCGCGTTTTACCTGTCTCCCCATTCGGCGATGCTTTCTCTCCAGCCCAGTGCCTCTCTGTGTAAGCACCAGGCTTCTGAGTCTGTGTCCTGTTTTGCTTTAAAGGGTTTTCTCTGGCTGATGAAATGCGTCTTATGTTGCTATTTTTTGATACAACCATGAAGATTTGTGTTTGAGGAGTTTTAGGGCACTGAAAATGCGTAGTCCTTCTCTTTACTCATACATATGTGCATTGAAAACACACTCTCACACACAAATACACATACACTCTCTTCCATGTCCAAAAGCACATGACAGCGTTGGAAGTGTTGCCTTCCCCTTTCGTAAGCCTCGCGGGGCGTATTTATCTCCAATTTAACCCCAGATCAGTGGAGGGATTGGGATCGGGAAACAAGATTGGCATCTCGCTGTGTGGTCCTCTCCAGGTCCCGGTGCAGCTGCTGGGAGCTACACCTCTGCATGCTTCACTGGATCCCCCCCACCACCACCCAACCACCTCCACCCCCACCCCCATCCCCCTCGAGTCTGGGAACCTGCGCCGGCCCGTCAAACAGCAAGTATGTCCCACCTACATCTTCTCCTCACTACCTGCCCTGCTCACACTAGTTGTTTACGCTCAGTTTGTGCTGCAGTTACATGAATGCCCAAAGCCTGGTCAAATCCTGTGGATCAACACAGAACCTTTTTCAGAACAGTTTTCGACTTTTTTGACTATTAAAAGTGAACTCTATAGACTTTGAAAGTAGAGGAACACTTGCATTGCCGTGATTTATTGACTGACACAACACTATGTTATGAAATTCTTTAAGGTTGGCGAATCATTGCAAATCATGCTTTGTGACTCTCATTAGAGTTAGTCATTTTGTATTCTACGGCCGCCCCACGCAAGAAGTCGAGAAGTCAAAGTCCATTTCGTGTGCAGCGCACAGCGGCCTGATAAGTGTGGCACGGATGAAATTGTACGTACAGAGATTTTTAAGTGGTTGAGCAACACAAGGCAGTGACTCATCTCCTTGTCTCGGCCTCCATCGGCGTAATGAGTTTCTGGACCGTCCTCCCCAACTAAGCCAGTCCGATAGGAGGGACCGTTTTTTTGAAGAGTCTAATCTAAGGCAACTAGCTGCTCCTCAGGCCACCGCGTCCTCATTTACATAGAGCTAAGCCTCTTCTGAAAGCCCGGGGAGCAGCTGGAGAGATATCTGACCTCTGGATGGGCCATAAAAAATTGCTTTGCCCCTTCGTAACATGGGGATTAATCGCACATATGATTACACATTAAATTACCTGGGATGCATGCATTTGTGCAGCGGTTTTGGTGTCAGCATGTCAAGGTTTTTCAACAAAGTTGGTTGCAACTATTTCCTCAAATAAAAAAACGGGGGAGAAATATATAAATAAATAATAAAAATCCTTGTAACCAATTGGTTTTTGACTGATATAGACTGACATTCTGCCTGGCTTACCCTTTTCTTTACAAAAAGGAAAGATTAAGACAATCCGTTGCAAGCCACCTCGACTTTGCAAGGTGCTTAAGGACTAAGAGCAAAGAGGATTTGAATCCCGGTGCTCCTGAGAAGATGCTGAGGAATCTTTCAGCCAGCGGTGTTTTTTTTTCCCACCTGGAAGTGAAGGCCACGGCACGACAGACCACACCAGCACTGCCCTTTGCTTACCAGCTTAGTGGCCTTTGTCCTGACCCTGAGGAAAAAGGCATCATAGAGTCCCTGTGAGGAACCCCTCCACTGAACGCAGTTCTGCATATGACCTAACACCTCCCCCCCCATACACATACACACACACACACACACACACACACACACACATCAGAGCATGAGCATGTCCCAGAGGGGGACAGACTAACGACACACTCGTGCACACACCTCGTCAGCCCTGGTGCTCTTGCCACTTGTTAATCACTTGCGCCCCGCTTGACTGTTCCACATCAAAGAGTGAAAGCGCAGAACATGCCTTATGTGGGATCTAATCCCGGGATCGGTACACTGCAATCCCTCTTACTCTTATCAGTGGCGCTCTCAGTGTGTGTAAACCCCCCAACTCCTCTCACAGGTACGCAGACGACGCTCCCCGCGATCAAACATTCGCCCCACTCGCTGCTCTAAGCTGTTTTTCTGCCAACGCTTCACTGCATTGAGAGAAAGTGCACACGGAAGTGTGTATCTTGCAGGTAAAAGACGCTAATATGGGTTTAAGAGATGCGTTCGACGTGGGCAAAAACATCAGCAGCTGGTAATCGCTGGCTTCGTCACCGAGCCACATGGTCATGTCCCACAGACATCTGTAAACAGTGCTCGTGGCGATGCTTAGAGAGTTTAGGGGCGAAGAAGGGCTGCAAGGGCCGATCCTGAGCTGACGTTAATAGACACCTGCTTTGTGGCTGTGATTTATGCAGCTCCGTCTAATGCTCTAAAGACAATAGCCGATCCTCTAAGTTAGCCCTCGCTTTACAATGTGACAGCTGGGGGACATCAGCTCAAAAAGAGGGGGTTCCCTGAAAACTAGTCTTGATGGGTGTGTGTTTTCTTTTCTCGGGGGGTACTTTCATTCAGACTTACGTCGGACTTGAGTCCAAATTGTCGTCATGAGTTACGGGATGGTATCACAGGCGGACTCCGGGGCCGGACGTCCCGTGAAAAGAGGCGTGTGTGTGTGTGTGTGTGTGTGTGTGTGTGTGTGTGTGTGTGTGTCAGGCAGCAGTGTGAGAGCCACCGCACAATTTATTGACACCAGCAGCAGCGCTGTGGCCACGGACTTTGACAAGGAGCGGGAGAAGAAACAGAAGGCTCCGTCCAATCTGTTGGAGTGACCCGCGTGCCCAGTGCCCCCCGTGCCAGTCGGCCATTTAATGGCGCACAGGGCTACACTCAATCACCCGTTTATCTTGGCCTTCTCCCTCCGGCCAGGCAGATGGCACGGCCGCCACTGCCAGCGCTGTGTGCCAGCCCCCCGCACCCGAACCCTGAATGCTAAACGAGTCAGCTGTATGCACATGGCATTAGCACATAGTTGACCTGTTTGGAAACTTTCATGATCACTCCACAGGCAAAGCCAACTCTGCCACAGTCACAGAGGTGTTTACGAGACCAGTTGGTCGAGGTGGGGGTGTTGGACCCCAACAAAGACCCCTGTAAATAAATATTCTTTTGAAGGAGTCAGCGCCACTAAAGTGTCCTTTGTTTCTAGAGGCCAAGTGTCCACTAGGCAGAGGCTTATCCAATACAATTTGTTTTCCAGCGACTGGGTACTGTTACTCTCCAGCAGCCAAGGAAATTTGTGAGATTTCCAAGAGGCCATATGCCATTATGGGGTTCAGTTTGTTGGGAGCAGGGCTATAAAATGTGATTTTTCTGAGGGAGAAACATAAGGTGAACCTCACATTGATGAGGGCTGTCCTTCATGAGAAGCCATGTGCCTTGTTTGTGTAATAGGCCAAACGATAAGGATGGAAACTCTACACACAGCAACCGTACATATGTTGCCTAGAAAATCAAAATGTTTTGATTAAATGTGACAACCCACTGTAAATGTTCCTGTGGTGGCACCGTTGAAGAAAATGTTATGTAGTCTTACTGAATAACCATTATTTGCTCTGGTGCAATCAACTTTATTAGTTATAATGTTAATATTAGACTAATTCAGGTAAAGTCTTGAGTTGTTAATAGCATCCAAGAGTTAAGCTGAAAAAGATATTCGCATGCAATATGGCTTTGCTGAATGCAGTGTTGTGAATCAAAATGCAGCCTGGCTTTTCCGTGTGATATCACTCTGCTTGAAGCCTGTCGGATCGTGCGTCTCTCTTGCTGGAAAGTGCAGTCTGGCTTTTCAACAGAGAGCGGACTCTGGCCCTGGCTGTGTAATTGGCATGATTGTGTGCAGATCGCGATACAGCACAGTTACCTGTTTTTCCCCTCTCGTCTCCCCGCAGAAAAAAAAATAAGATCTCTGCCGTTTCCCCCCAGAGCCCCTTGGAAACAGTGCAGCGCTCTGTACATGTATTTAGTCGTAAACAGTGGACAAAGCATGTCCTGCTAATGCTCAGAATGTAATTATCTGCAGTTTGACCAAAGCAGTTGACAGTTCACTCAACCAAGTGTCCGCTGATGAAGAGAGAAGAGAGACTCCATTGTCTCACGAGCCTGTGTCGCTCTTCAAGCCCTCTCCAGGCTAGAGGGACTGACATTTTTGTTTCAGTGGTTTGACCATCAGGAATTTCTTTCAAGCGCATCTACAGGCATCGGTGTTAGCTATTTTAAAACATTCTGGCATCTTCGGTCGTTTGGCGTAGTTTGTTAAATGATGAGGTGCATCAGTTGAACAGACCTACAGTAGTTCACCTTGATTACACAAATGATAGTGCTGCAAGAGGACATATACAGTCTCTTGTCACACCATAATCACATGGACACACACACACACACACACACACACACACACACACACACACACACACACACTACACACACACACACACAGTTAAGGCAAGGTTTCAGAAGGGCTTTCCCTCATGTCCATTCTCTCTCTCTCTCACTCTCTCTCCATTTTCCCTCTCTCTCTCCATTTTCCCTCTCTCTCTCTATCCGTCTCTCTCGCAGACTCATTTAAGCCCCATCTTCCAGCGACAGCCAGGGGAGATAGTTGAGAGCAATTGTGGAGTAGGTAATTACACTTATCTCTCGACAGCCTTTGTCTCAGAGCGAGCGAGCCCTAGTGCGGAGCTGATGCCTGGGGGCTTTGTCCAGGACGGGGGGCCCAGGGCCACAGGCTTCTCTTTCCCTCCACCTGCCAGCTGTTGCCCTCAGCCTGGAGCCTGGAGCTCCGTGTCTCTGGCTCGCCCGCAGTGTCTCAGACGCAGCCCAGGACCAAGGCCACCGTTTGGGGTTCAGCTTACCAGGTGGAAAAAAGGGCCCTTTCAAAGACTTTTTGTAACGGCAGCCTGAGCAGTAACTTGTTCCTCACGGGTGACTTTTGAAATGCTACATTTTAGCACTGTTTGGCAATTGATTTACGGTAATATCTTGATATCTGAAGGGATGGAAAATCTGCAGTGTTCGTGGTAAACGTCTTCAGGCCTTTTAGTTCAATTCAGTTCAGTTCATAGCGTTGAATTCAATACTTGATGAAGACACAATATTAACCTTTTTCTAACATAACATTTTCCAAGTACAAAGGTTACAATTTTTTCTTTTTCACATCTAACCAGCACTTCTTTCTTGTGATGTAGAGAAATCAGTCTCTGAAGCTGTAAAGGTTGCATAATGCCTTTAATACTGGGTGCACTGTACAGACAGCCTCTATGGGTGTCGACAAAGACGTAGTCTCCATTGTGGTGTTTCACCTTTCCTTATGATGTGCTCATTCAATCCCCCATCATCTCAGAGCTGAATGAAAAAGATGAGCGACTGATTTTCAGGCGTCACATCATTGGTTTATTGAATTGTGTGCCTCCACTGTACTCTGGGCCCCTGCTAATCTTTCCAGAGAGATAATTAACTCTATTTTTTAGATCTAAAGAGCAGTCAGCTGTGTTCTCGGTAGTTTATGGACCATCATCCATTCAGGTTCATAGCCTTCTTTTAGGCCTCTCGGAGACATAGCCTTAATAAATAATTCTTCCATGATGGGGGGCTGGGTCCTCTGGCACATGCCTTGTGAAAAAATTGTTGGTTTCTATACAAAGCTGCATCCATGCATCCATGAACGTAATCAGGAGATAATGTCCTCCTTTGTCCATAAGGTAGAGCATTTTGGTTAACACTAGGAAGGTTAATATCTTCAAAAGTGAGACACACATTTCTTAGTGTGACACATAAGCTTTGGATGTCATTGTTCTAAAGACAAAGTGATGGTGTGAGTATATGTCTTACCTGCTTTAGATTTAGATTGTGTCATTGTTTTTTACACAGGGAGGGAGGTACAAGTGATACTAAATATAATGCATCAAACCGTGTTCTCTGATATATGCTCTATGTTAGTATATTAAAGGTAGACATGTCATATTGACATTATAGCTCCCTGCAGATGAAATGGTCCCTCTGTAGTTCCCTAGAAACCTATCCGCATGGTGCTCCTGAGCCTGTCAGCAGTGCTGGTACAGGTGGTTGACCTGGAATGGGAGAGGAACAGGTTGTAGCCATGGTGACTGTTATCCCGTTCAGTCGATATTTGTCTTCTCGTTAATAATGAAAAAGCCATGTCAGATTGTTACCAGGGAAATGGTTTTGACACGTCGCCAGTTTACATGTTGTTGTTGCTGTCATAACACACTGGGTCATCTGTTAAAGGCTTATGCAATTGCAGTTATTTTAGAACTGTGGTTTATTTTATTTGAAAACACAATTCTAACAGAAGTGATATAACTTATGACTAATGAGGTCTCCATTTCTGAACAGCCTTGGGTATTGTCGATTATTCACAGCATACTGTAGATTCATATCTTCTAGAATTTTATATTCTAGAAGATATGATTCTACAGTCATGTCATATTTTGCCTGTTGTATGTGCAGGGTAGCATTGTTCACAAACACCTTAGATCATCTGTGGCAGTCTGGTCACCCTGACGTCTTTCGGCAGCGACAATGAAAAGAGAACCTCTCATTAGGCCAACGGCTGCAAACGATCAATAATGCAAGAGGAACAAATTTTGAATTTGACACCGATTGGGCCAGTTCACGTTTTCAAAATACATCCTGCATGAATAATTGACTGGGCAAATCCAATATGTGAGCAGCAGACCATACCGATAGAGAGTTTAATCTGCTTGGCCTGGACGCTGCCCAGCCAGCATCAGTCTACCCTCAGGTCAAGCTTCTAATGTGCTCCGCACGCTGAGGCGCTTGCCTCTATACAGTTGATATGGCCGCGGTCATGATGAAGTTATTTATACCAACTGGACATATGTTTGTGGGAGTAAATTGGTTAGGACATGATCGTTCCATTTTTATACATTTATGGACAAGTTGAGCACTTGGGGATGATAACTTGCTGTGGGAGCCGGATGATGTCCTTGGCATGTTATCACTGATGCTCCACTCCTCTGCAGGTGGAGGTTTATATAATCTGGGTCTGAGAAAGGCCAGCTGATGGGTGTGTCCGCTCACTCATTTCGGATGTGGTGTGTTTGTGTGTGTGTGTGTTTTTTAGCAGGACAGCCAAGCAGGTCCATTTGTCATGTGTTTGCGTGATGTGAATGACAGCTCGGCGGTTGGGCCTACGGCTGAGGGCCAGATGGGTGGGGCACCACAGTACTCTTGCGTGATTGGCCGTGAGCTGTGGGATTAGAGCTAATGGCTCGTATTAGAGCACCGCTCACCTGTTCATCGGGAGCCCTTACTTCCCTTGCGCACACACACACACACACACACACACACACATACACACACACACACACACACGCACACAAGGATAACAAACAGCCCCAGGCAACCTGTGATTCATGCCTTTCCGTTGGCACCCAGCCTAGTCTTTGAATTGTGTCTGAGGTTGTGTATTTGCCAGAAAAAGTAACATATTGACATTCAGGGGATGATTTGTTTGGATGGTGCCCTCTTCTATGATTTGTCTTGGCAAAATGCTTTTAAAAGCAGTATCTATAATACCCAGTGAACTTGTCATGGCTGTCAAGTGCTGTTCTTTTCTTTTAACCATGTTTCCATGTTTGTATCTAATTCCTTATAACTGTAAATGATGCCATGCTGTGTTTCTCTGGTGGGGTTTTTAATGGGGCACTGGCATATAACCTGGAGAGTAGTTGCCTACGGTCTTTATGGCTATGGGAAGACCAGTTCTCAGATCAGTTTAGGGTGACCTTGGATATACTGTACTGCTACACCAGCCCCTTCCACTCCAACACATTCAATAAGTTGGCATCAGGGACAGTTGCAGCCATAAAACAGTGAAACTCTCACTTGATCTTTTGGTTAGCCACAGAACCTTGAGTTGTCTCTGTTCTCTTAATACAGCATTCAGGGTGCATAGGTGGTGGGTGGTTTTGCCCAGCTCACAAGCACAGTGGTGCAATACTGTTCATTTCAACAGCATTTGTAGTCCTTGATATGTTTGTGGTCCTAGAGTTCTGTTGCTTTGTGATGATAGGAGGCCCAGAGAGGTCTGAGACCTCTAGTTGCTCTGGCACTGTTACTGTCTAAGAGACTCTGAAAAAGGTTTCAGAGAGAGGTTTGGCACACTGTAGCTGTGGCCGCATGCAGGATGGTCAGTTTGTAGTCGTGGCCACATGAAGGATGGTCAGTTTGTAGTCGTGGCCACATGCAGGATGGTCAGTTTCCAGCTCAGCGCCCGCCCCTCTCAGCTTCAGAGCAGCATTAGCGTGGGGAAGGACAGTGAGAGAAGGAGAGGAGGGCCCCATGCAATGACCACTCCACTGCAACAGTCCACTACATGGGTTATGCAAGACAATCAACAATGGGGCAGTGCATGCAGTTGCATTGACATTTCTCATAGTCACACATAAACACACAAACACACAAACACTCTCTCTCTCTCTCTCTCTCTCTCTCTCTATTTCTCTTTCTCTCATGCGTTGGTCTTTCTTGTTCTATCTCTTCTGTCTCTGTCTTGTTGTCTTGCATGCTACAACTTGAGCTTAATGTTTGTTATTTGAAAGCAATATTACAAACAAATACACCCCCCCACACACACACACACAGAGGCAAACACACACAGAGGCAAACACAAATTTTCTATTCGGTTAGATTTCATGCCTCAACATGGTTTTCAAGATTTTTTTATTCCTCTTTCTCAGCCACTCACTCCCTCACCATTCTGTTCTCTTCCCTCTCTCTTTCTCTCTCTCTCTCTCTCTCTCTCTGTCTCTTTCTCCCTTTCCTCCTTGACCCTGCCATTCTTGACCTTTTAATGTACAAACAGACCATTTAATATTGTGTTTACAACCTTCCTCTACAAAAAAAGATAACACATTCTAAATCAAAGGCAAAACAAAATACTAGATACTAGTTTGGAAATTCAATTTGATTTGCTCCCATTGAATTACAAGCGTGGCCTTTGGCTGACACCTCAGTTCGTTTCTCATGCCTTTCTCTGAAAACCTTGCTTTCAGGGCTATGCACTTCAATGAAATTAGTTTTCTGTTAAAGTTTCTCCTAGCAACATTTCAACTTAGGCTCAGCTCATCTTTGAAGCCACACTCCCTTAAATGTATGCTGGTGTGAATTAAGTCTTTAGCATGAGTTCCTATATCGGCTTTATATCTTCTGTAACCCTGACTCAAATTACCATTCATTATAGTCTCAGACTAGATTTCTCTGGCTGAGGTTTAAACCAAGGCTGTTGGGGATTGTGACAACCCAAGGACCCTAATAACTCATAAGTAGTTCACCCCCACCTGCCTCGTTTAGGAAGGAATGGAACATTTCACAAAAATGTAATTCTGTTTACCCTTGAAAGTTTAGTAAACACTCTATGTCTGTGCACTTTGTCACTTAAGTAATGCATCTCTCCGACACGAAGAATTCTCCTTGAGCACACAGAACAACTCTCTCTCTCTCTCTCTCTCTCTCTCTCTCTCTCTCTCTCTTGCTCAGGTTAATCTATTATGTTTGAGCTTCTGTCAGGATGGGTCAATTCTCCTCAAGATCGAGCCACATTCTTGCCGTTGTTAAGAGCAGACTCTCAACTCTAACAGCAGTGTGTGTGTGTGTGTGTGTGTGTGTGTGTGTGTGTGTGTGTGTGTGTGTGTGTGTGTGTGTGTGTGTGTGTGTGTGTGTGTGTGTGTGTGTGTGTGTGTGTGTGTGTGTGTGTGTGTGTGAGAGAGAGACACGTTGTATGAGTGCTATCCAGACATGTCATTCTTCAGGGACTTAAAATTGCAAACCTGTTCTTCAGACCGCCTTTGCACATACCTTTAATTCACAACACAAATTTTTTCAGTCGATGTCTAGTCAGATAAAACTACTCAGCTGTCATGTTAGAAACCTACTTTCTGTCATCTGTTGCCATATCTTTACTGCATGTCATGCTGCTGTTCATGATTACCTCATACAGTCTTACTGAAATGAAAGCTTTGATGGTTAAGAATGTTCAGGAAAATAGCTCTGTGCTTTCGTGGCAAGACATGGAGGTGGAGGTGGCTGGTGACATTTTAGCGGTCTAACACACGGATGGCAACATCTCCCAGTCCTGATCTTGAAGGGCTACTGACCAGCTCACCTGTGAAAATATAAAGTGCCATTTCTGGCTGAGTGAATGAACGGCTCTTTCATTCTAACCCCATCTAAGATCTTCCAGAGCGGGCCATATTATCTGATGGCACTCCAGGAGTGTGTGTGCTCTGTGTGTGTGTGTGTGTGGGGCGGGTTGTCATCCTGACACATGCTTTTTGGGTGTTTCTGCAGGATGACGCAAGCGGGTGGCAACACTCCCTGCATTGTTTCCATTCGCAGGCCTCACGTCAGCCGAGTGGGGGCAGACAGACTGGTCCTGGCCCTGGCTGGCCACGCAGGATGAAGAGGACAAGGAGGAGGCGGGTGTCAGAAATCCATCTGTCTGCGATGCTCCATTTCCCATGACCCCTCGCCAAGTTTCTGAGCTGCGACGGTGCTGTTGCCACTGCTAGTCCTGCCGCTGCTGCTCCAGGTATGCAGGTATGCCCAGACAGGTGCTTGGGGTGCCAGTCTACCTGGCTGCCACCGCTCATCCTCACAGAGAGGGGCTTTAACCCGCCTCAGACTGTCATTTCATGCCATTAGCAATGTGTCAAGTGTGTGTATGTGTATGGGGGAGGGAGTGGCTGGGAGTGTTGGGGGGGGGGGCATGTCTGTGTAAAATTGAGAATGGGACAGAGTGACTAGTTTGTTTTATTATGTATATTTTCATCCGGTTTAGATGTCTAAATTCATATTAGATGAATTCATTTAATTTCATTCATTCATTCATTCATATTATTCATTTCTAAAGTATGTTTAAAAATACCCTGTGTGTTATCTTATTTTGGGTTTCAATGAAAGTTAACCTACCTTTACCATGTCTATACCTTTCCACTCTTTTAGGACCTCAAAACCAAGCACTCTCCTAGAAACACACACTAATGTAAACACACTCACTGTCAGGGTAGGAATTTTACGGCGGCCAAGATGGCCATGGCCATCGTAGCCCCTTGCGTTGGCCGTGAAGCCCCTTTGAAAATCATAGGTTTACAGGCCACGAAGCCTTGGTGCCCCCTTTGAAAATCATTTTTATTTAGCCTGTTTAAAAATAATCAGGCCAGCGGTGGACCTTGGTGCCTCCTTCCCATTTTCAATATCCTGCTTATTCATCCCAGACATCAAAGTATCACATTTTTATTTAGCCTGTGGCCTGTCAAAATATAATTCAATTAATCATGCATTCACAAGGTTTTGCGTCCATGATCTCCCTATATTCATCTCGTGGAATAAACTAACCTGGGTGTTCCCATGACAAACCATATATCAGAATAAACTAGCCTGGGTGTTCCCATGCTGTCTTGCGCGCGATTTGATTCACGCTGCTAAGGCAGCCTGGAGACCATGGAGCAAATTTTCGCCTGAGATAGGGAACCAATCACAGAACAGGGGGGAAAAGCAAGACGATGATGAGCTATGCACAGACGCATTTGATAGACATCCGTGGCACCCAATAAACGGATCTGGGCATTTTTTTAAAATACGAGAAAATGAACGTTTGGTTCCCAGACCACGTCTCATTGAGAAGTGGTGGCGCTAGCCAGGCTAAGAATAAACAGCAGACCTTACCAAACACAAAGGTGTAAAGCAGTCCCCTGTACAGTTAGCCGTTCCAGAGTAATCCAGTTTTGAATTTGCAGTAAATTTCGACATGCATGGATGTCTCCAAATTTGGGCTTCAAGTTTTACAATGTGTTTAAATTGTTCCACATGATTTCATAACGGGCCAAATACAAAATAAATGTTACAAATATCACCTAGATATTGGTAAATCAGAGGACAGCTGACTAAGAGTTTGTGAAAGTAGCCTTAATGATCACAAAATGCTAAGCATGCATCTAGGCTATTTGAGTTTCTTAAAGCTGAGCTGTGCTTAAATTTAAATTGTTCAATACATGATTTCATAGCAGGCCAAATATAAAATAAATGTTATATATAGCCTAGATATCTGTAATTATTAGATGATCAGATGATTTACAGTTGTATGTGATATGTGATGTTTCATGTTTTTGTAATGTTTCATACAGTGATGCAGGTCTACAGTGAATAGGCTAAATACAACTTTGATCATTTTTATAGTCTACTACTGTATAGTTAACTTTGGCCTTGCCCCCAGAATGGGCCTTTGTGCCCCCCACCAAATAACTGAAGGCAAAGTAGCCTTGCCCCCAGAATGGTGAAATTGAATGTATTTCAACACGTTACTACACACATTACTGCATTTGCTCCATGTATTGGCCCAAGTCAAGAGTATGCCAATAGTAATACTTAAGTACTCCCTGTCCTTGTAGACATAGGCCGCTTGCACTGTGTCGTTTCCAACTACTGATACTGAGCAGAAATGATTTCTATGTGCCCATATTCTCATCCTTGTTTGTGTTTTTGAACTGATAAGCGTCCTGTGCTCTGTGTCTTCTGCTATCGTGAGAAACATCTCTGGCAGGATTTGCCAGTGTGGAGTAATTGCAACAACAATAACAATACCATAAACTTGTATGTTTTTTTTGTATGCAATGCAAATGTATAAAACTCCATCGGTTTTATTTTGACATAGATGTGATGTTATACTATTCAAGCAAATTTATTTCTCTTTTTTCTCTTTTTTTTAAAGATCAGCAAGAGCACAGGAAGTGTTAAGGCATCATTTCACAGGTATCTGAGTGTGAACTCCGTCTAGACGCTGGCAGGCCTGTAAGTTGAGCGAGAGGCGCATTAGTTCCTGTCAGCGCAGGTGGATTAGGCTCTCTGCTGTTCCTGTTTGGGCGCCGTTTTTTAGCGTGCTTTCATCTAAGACCTGAACCGCCACACCATAGTTGGGCAAAAACTGCAAAATCAAGTCTGTGTCTACAAACACACAGCGCTAAACCGCTGTTTATGGCGCATAGCACGGCTTTGAGTACACACCACCTGTTGGCCTGCGTTTAACCACCATGCTTGGCACGGCTTTGGAAAGTGCACTTAGAGTGCATTCCTTTCCTCAGGTAGTGTCATGCTAGGGAGGGGACCAGCCCTCCCCAGTCCAAATCTGTGCAGGTGTGCATGTGGGGGGGGGGGTAGGCCAAGGGGAGCTGTGCACACACAACCTCGCGGCTGGGGGATTAATATTTCATCGTGAGGCTTAATGGTGCCTGGAAATCCGAGGCCCCGCGTGAACTTTCATACTAATTCAATAATTACAGCTGTGTCTTAAGTGGGCCAGCTTCCAGCAATTACACAAGCTGCCGTTCGGAGCACGAGAGGTTAACACCTGAGTTCAGGTTCTAATTAGCACGTTGGGGAGACTTTTGTTGGCTTGCCTGTCCACCGCCGTTTTTCCCAGAGTACAATTTCAGCCTGTGGTTGATGTGGGTCACGGGTTCGAGGGAGGCTAATCTCCAGCCAATCAAATTGATGCCAGTACAGAGCTCCTACTTCCACAATATGACTATATGGGAAGCGTGGGACTACTGCGTCAGTCATATTGGCAGGCATCAATTAGAAAGTCGGCAC
Source organism: Alosa alosa (assembly GCF_017589495.1). Taxonomy (NCBI): domain Eukaryota; kingdom Metazoa; phylum Chordata; class Actinopteri; order Clupeiformes; family Clupeidae; genus Alosa; species Alosa alosa. Next base: position 5,781,588 of record NC_063197.1, read on the forward strand.
AACAATGGACCGTCGTGTTTGTAAATTGCAGGACTTATACATGGTGACTGCAGGAAATCAAAATGACATGCGTGATCACAAAGGCTTTGCACTAATCAAACCAAGCACTTCATTTGAACAATAACATCAAAAGCATGCAACACCCTGAATCCTTGTGGAAATTGTCACTGTTTGTCAAAAACTCATCTAAATAGAATAAAATGAACATAAAATAATTATAATTAGTAAACAAATAAACAAATTAATATATATATATATATATATATACAACAAAAAAACTCTCTGGAAGAAAAACTGTCCCTGTGAGCTGCAAGAGACCCCCTAGCAACCTGTCGGTCCACTGAAAAGTGGAAGTGAATATTTGCTTCCAACACTAGTAAAACCATTATCAAATTAAGAAGCCATCTCTGCCATCAGGGTGCACACTGTTTCCCAAAACGTAAGATGAGATCATTGTGGCCATATGAATGGCAATCACAGGGAATACACAAGCAGCAGTGATGGAGAACCAGTTGAAACCCAAACAGCAGATGTAGTATGATAAGGCAAAATGCCTATTGTGCAACTCAAACCTCCATGTCACATAAAAATGTGACCTCATTTTTTTGGCTGAACAAGTGAGGTGGAGGAAAATACCACAGAGGTGTTTTGTTGTGTTCAGAACTGTAGCTATTAGTATTCAGCGTGTTTCATGACGTTACATGGTGACAAATATGTGCTTTGGGTGAAATTGACTAATTGTTTGTGTCAGATTTGGAGCTGACATACGCAGTGGTGTAGTCTACGTGACACGTAGGACTACGCAGTATAACCAATTAAAAAGCATCACCATAAATAGGCAAGGATAGGTATTAACTTTTGGGGTTGATCACACTATACCTACTACAACTAATTACTACACCACAGTATATCCACTACAGCTAACTAGACTACACCACAGTATATCCACTACAGCTAACTAGACTACACCACTGGACGTACGTATAGTATGTATAGAGTCATATAGTCAGGAGTTCCACGTGCCTCTGGACACGCTGAACAAACAAAACAAAAGGAGAGCAGCCGGACAGGACAGGACAGGACAGGACAGTAGAGGACAAGACAGGACAGTGGAATACAAGACAGTAGAGGACAAGACAAGTGGAGGACAGGACAGTAGAGGACAAGACAGTAGAGGACAGGACAGTAGAGGACAAGACAGTAGAGGACAGGACAGTAGAGGACAAGACAGGACAGTAGAGGACAGGACAGTGGAGGACAGGACAGTAGAGGACAAGACAAGACAGTAGAGGACAGGACAGTAGAGGACAAGACAGTGGACAGGACAGTAGAGGACAAGACAGTAGAGGACAAGACAAGACAGTAGAGGACAGGACAGTAGACAGGACAGGACCGTAGAGGACAAGACAGTAGAGGACAGGACAGGGGGAGCTGGCAGATGCTGGGCCCAGATGCCCTATCCCATCCATTTGTGGGGTCTCGTGTCTGATCAGGGGCTCCCACTCGCAGGCTCTAAGGCCTCCCCCACTCCACACACACACACACACGGACTGGCTGACCCCACCCCACCTGGATCCGTCAGGGCACAGT
>NC_063197.1:5785677-5788177 GCF_017589495.1 Alosa alosa
CGCTCAGGGCTGACCACTTTTCTTTTTCTAACCCGGCTCCACGTTTGCTTTTTTCAGAGGTGGGGGGGGGGCAGGGGTGGGGTGGTTGTTATTCGTCAGATGCCATTTCTGGGTCGCTCTGTCATTTGGCTTCTACCTACCTCAGTTAAGCTTGTTGACCAGAACTGCTTAAACACCAGATAGAGTATCTCGTGTTTGTCGTTGTATCCACGGGACCGAAAATATGCTCCTTGCCGCCTCAGGTTTCAGTCCTGACGCTGGAGAGTTTTATCAAGCTGTGTCAACATGTGCCAAAAAAACCTGCAAATACTGTTGAAAATATGATGATTAAGAGTAAATATAGCACCGTGAAGTCAGATTCAGAAAATAGCAGTAGGCGAAAGGAGAGGGGTTATCGCTGCTAATCTCTTTTCATGTCTACTTTGATACATCATTCACCATCTTCACAGTGTGTGTGTGTGTAGTAATGCATTTCAATGGGTGGTCGTGTGGAGTAGGGCTTCTTGCTGGGTCCAGAGCTCCCTGCTGTTTTGGAGTCGGCGCTGCTTTTGAACGTCGTGCAGTGTCTTGTCACTCGCTGCGATCTGAAGACCTGCATTGAGGTTGCTGGGTCGGCGGTTGTGCCCAAACATCCCGATAGCGCGGGCAGCCGATAAGGCCTGGTGGTGGTAGCGGGGTTTGGGTTTGGGTGTGGGTGGTGGGTGTTCTCGTGTTTGGACCTGGTCTGTTGCTAAAGTGCGGAGGAGCGGACCGGATTGACCGGTTGGGCGCTCCCCCTCCCTTCTGCACCCGTCTGGAGCAGCCAGCTAGGCAGCACGCACTGCCATGAGGGTGCTTGTAGGCCCACAGGGGAAAACATCCTATCATTCACAAAAACACACACAAACACACACACACATACGCAGGTGGAGATAAGGGACAGCTGGGAGTGTGTGTGTGTGTGTGTGTGTGTGCTGGTGTGCTTGTGTCTGTGAGTGAGAGAAAGAGAGAGAGAGAGAGAGAGAGAGAGAGAGAGAAAGATAGTTGTGCCAAAACTAAATATATTGAGTTGACTCGGTAAATTGTGAACTCAATTACACAATTAGGATGTGATGCAGAAGGCTATGTATGGAATTTGAACTCTTCACCCGTGTGTAGATGCAGCACAGAATGCCTCACCCTCAACACAAAAGGTTTTTCCCTTCTGTCTGCCACATCCTCTCCCCATGGGTGTGTGTGTGTGTGTGTGTGTGTGTGTGTGTGTGTGTGTGTGTGTGTGTGTGTGTGTGTGTGTGTGTGTGTGTGTGTGTGTGTGTGTAGTAGGGCAGGTGCGCTTGTGCGTGTGTGTATCAGGAGAGACGGTCTGTGCAGACGGCAGGTGAGCAGTGTGTCTGAGCCCTTCAGGGCTCCATCTCATATTGTGCATGTCAGGTGTGTGGAAGTGAGTGTGCAGGCACCGGACCAGACAGACATGTGCCTTGCAACCATCAGCGTGGCCTTTAGAGGAGCCAACTGCCCGTGCAATGTCTGTGCCAAAATCACAACTGGATTCAATTCACAGAGAGAAAAATCTAGGCAAATGTAGTGGCTACCTTTATTCTCCTGTCATTTGGAATATAAAATGTAGTTAATATGTTCAATTGAATAGTTAATCAACAGAGGCGATACTGATTTGGTTTTCAGTGTTATTTAAATTCTAAAAGAGTACATAAGACTTGTGTGAAGTCCCACTCACAATTTCTGTGGCCTTTATCAACAGGCAATGTTTACTGTGATCAATCACAGTTATCAGTGATGAAGACTATCAGAGATATATGAGAGGCTGAACTTTTAATGGATCCTGTTAATTGAATGTGCATGTTTCCAATATTTCATGGAACTTGATATGAGTCCATCAAATCTAGGCGTTCATCGAGCTTAAAGACTTTTTTGTAGACAGTGGCTATGCCAGTGGGTCTGTACTGGTTCCCTCAGTACGATTCCATAAAGTCGCACATAACCCTCTTGTACCACTGACATATATGTAAATCAAATGGAATTTTTCGCCATAGGGTTGGTAGGAGGGCCGGCCACACAGTGTAGTTATTTCTCTGTGTGTGTTTGTGTGTGTATTTTGTGTGTGTGTTTGTGTGTGTGTTTGTGTGTGTGTTTGGTCCCGAGTGATTTATCCATTAGGTGGAATTCAGTGTTTGCTCTCTGGACTCTCTTATCACTCCTTGTTTGCTTGTGATTTTTCACCTGATTGCGTAAAGGTATCTCATTTTCTGGGCTTTTAAGCCATTTGTCTGCCCCGCAAACCTGACTCTGACCGTCCATAAACACAGGCTGGACTGGCACCTAATATCACCACAATAGACACCACTGCACAAAAAACTTGTTTTTATTTGCCAACCACTCACAGAATGATGTGTTTTCCTCTCCCTGCACTCTTTCTCCTCCTCTCTCTCCCTTCCTCTCTCTTTCTTTCCCTCTCTCCATCCTTCTCTCTCTGTCTCTCTGCAATTTTGTCAGCCCAGTTCAA
>NC_063197.1:5793177-5845677 GCF_017589495.1 Alosa alosa
ACTGATTGTGTTCTGGTGCCCCAGCAACTGCCATCCTTAGCAGGACACAGAAACTGCTTTGCAAGGGAACGAGTGGAAACTTCACAGAGCAACAAAACAACCTTGATGCAAGATGTCCTATGCAAAGGCCGCCAAAGACCATAAACTACTGTATAAAAATATCTGATTTAACACCATTACCCTTTTGTCCAATGAAGGTGGTATTCAGTAACATCCTTGGTGTAATCACAATAAAGTAGATCTGTAATGTTGATAGTAAATGTTGGTAGTAAATGTTCTTGCTTTTTTACACTATACTCTTCAGGGAAAACTCGATTCAGGAGTTGATCATTTTATGTGCCACCACTGAATATTTACATTTCACAAATGTGATAGCCTGGTAATATCACAAAGCTGCTGCCTGCCATGTTTGTTGGACTGACCGGCCGGTGGTGTACGGGTGATTTATTGACCTGTCAGGTGGAATTGGGACAGGGCGCTCTGCTGAGGGACTTCCTGTGGGCCCTCCTTTGTGGCCGTGTTCATGTTACTGTTCTGAGTGGCCTAACAGAGCAGACGGTTCTCTATTCAGCCTGTTTGGTGTGCCACGCCAGAAGGCAGGTAGCACTCTGCAGGTGAGATATGATCTACCGGCTACCAAGATTCCTGTAGCCGGCTACATGAGCTGCCCCCAGAGGAGCCGAATTAGACCAGCCCATCCGGTCCACTTTTGCTGATGACCCACACAGAACCAACTCTTTCCTCACAGTCTCTGCTTCTGAGCATTTAGTGGACATTCTGAGAAACTGAAAATCCCTCCATTTTTGTTTTTGTTTTTATCATTTCATTTTTTTTTTCATTGTATTGTTGTTGGTGGCGTTGTGCAGTCTCTGCCCTACTGTGAGCCCAGAGTCCCTAAAACTGGATTTTGAACATGCCCAGCGCTGATAACCAAACAAATCCGCCATTTTACAGTGCACAAAGGGCAAAACTGTCCCTTCACTGTGGCCAGAACAAAAACCTATTTTGACTGCCGCGAACCGGCACGCAAAGATGCACACATACTGTTTGCTGTGGCACTGGGGCTCGTGGGGCGAGGCTTCGAGCTGGTTCCCAGTCCCTGCAACAATCCCTCAGTCAGAGCCCAAACACAGCCAGTCTGTGTGGTCCTCCCGAAAAAAAGCCCCCTCTCTGTTTGACCCTTCAAGAGCTCTGGCCATCATAAGAATATGCCCAGTCATCTGCCCTATGAAAGGACACACGTGCACTACTTTCAGAGTTCACCCCGACACACACAGAGACACGTCAAATGACCCTCACACACCAAATATCACTTTTGTGTGTAGACAATGTTTTTAATAGTGCATTTATTCCCTATCGTGTGTTTGGTGACATGAGAGCCATTATGAGATTCCTTGACACTCTTGTCACAATTTGTCTTTCTCGTGTTTAGCATTAGCATTTAGAAGGCCTTGGGGGTGTTTACACATCTTTCTGTCTTCACCTGGCAGGTAAGATGAACTGCGGCCAGAGGGCCTCACCTGTTTCATGGGCTGGGCCCAGGAGTGCGCTCCCACAGAGCAGGGAGCAGACGTGAGCAGGGCCTGCTTCTGCAGACTCCTGCTAACACCAGAAAGGAGAACTATAAAGATAAAAATAACGACAAAAGCGTCCACACTGACCAACGATAAGGAGAGTCTCTCCTTGTGTTGATGAATGTGATGTCTAAAGTTTGATGGATTCTGATTGGCTGTCAGCTTTTTATCATTCTCAAAATCACTCTGAAAGTGATCCCCAACTATATCGTTCCTCATGTTGTTAGCGTTATAGTTTATGATACGTCATCATTCATTTTAGCCATTTTTTTTCCGTTATAGTTATCGTTCTTGGTGGGAACGGCCCTTTAACCAAACGAGAGCGGTCCAGTAGAGTGGCCGAAAAGACCATCATGCTTTGCTGCCACTCGGTCAGGGGTAGGAATGGAGAGAAGGAGGGAGGTAGTTGACCACCTTGGTGAAGGGAAGAGGAGATCGCCCTGGATACAAAAAAGGCGTGAGCGACGGCCGAGGGACAGTCTGTGTCTCGATCATCTGCCGTCTCTATCTCCCCTCTCCTCATTTGTATAATGTTGGGGGCCACGGCTGAAATTGATTCCTGGGCAGCCGGATTGAAGTTTTAATTCCAGCGCCTTGCTCTCGGGCAGCCGCGCCGATGTCCCCCACCCCCTCAACAGTCTATCAATTATGGGAGACAGAGAGAGAGAGGGCACGGACCCGTTTCATCCTCTCCTCCTGCCTGGACGCCACTTCCTCTGCGTTTCCCCAGTCTGCTCTCCCCAGCGCCAGGCAGCTGTGTGGAGCCACTCACAGCGCTTAGCTCCTTGCCGAGCGGCTCTGAGTGAATATGGCCACTCAGTATGCACAGACGAGCATTAAAAAAACATACAGCGCTATCAGGTCACACCGGTGTCTCTGGTGGGAGGAAGCCAGGCCAGAATTTGTACTTGCGAGTGATTGTGCCCCATGAGGCGTTGAGTTGGGGTGGTAGTGCTATGTGCGTGTGTGTGTGTGTTTGTGTGTGTGCACGGTGCATGCGTGTGTGTATGTGTGTGCTTTTCAATTAGCGCTATCGGCGGCCCTGGGGCTGAAGGATCAGGTGTTTTTTTAACGGCACGCCGGCGTTACGCGGCGCATCTGTCGGGCCGCGGCGAGAGACCTCAGCACTTTTTTTTCTTTTTTTTCCCCCCCGGGGCGCACATGCGTCGGAGGCACCAGGTCCCTCTGGGTGACTGACACTAAATGAAGTCAGCAACTTTTTGAGAGCCTGTGTGTGTGTGCGTGTGTGTGCGTGTGTGTGCGTGCATGCGGCAGCGATGAGGGGAAAAAACAAAAACGCAGCAACACAGCATCCACACAAAAGCCATCCAGATGGGTGGCCCAGGGAGAGTGTGCCTGAGCAGGCCCTCTGAAACTAGAGCACCGGGAGGCTCACTCACAGCTCAGGTGAAGGGGAGAGAGAGAGAGAGAGAGAGAGAGAGAGAGAGAGAGAGAGAGCAAGCAGGATGATTCAGCCTCCAATAAAAACAGCCGGCTTACTCAGGCCGTGAATCACACAGTAAAAATGTGTAAGGTGTTTTTCCTTTTTTCGTGTGTGTGGGGGGGAGAGGTCGCGTGCCCTTGTTGTGCTTTGACGGGAAGCGGCACAGATAGCATCAGGTGGATGGTACCCCCTGACTGCAGCACACTATAGGCTGGCAGAATGTTTCCTTAAACACCCCCCTCGCCATGGTAACGCAGGGCTTTGTTTTGTAAGTGCTGCCCTGGTCAGAACTAGAGCTAGGATGGGGGATGCAGGGAGAGTGGGTTTGGGGCAGTGAGAGACAGAGAGGGCGAGAGAGGTGGGGGTGTTTGGTTGGCTTGTTACTGTGTTTGACCTCTCGCCGAGCTGCGGCCAATGCGAGTGTGGGCTAGTGAGAATAGGGCCGGGGTCAGAACTCAGTGACACATGACCTGCCACGGTTAATTCCAGCAGAACAATGGGCCCGGCCCCACCGGGATCTCATCCTATTACACCTCCATGCCAAATGAATTGTTTGTTTTTGTGGCTTCGCTCTCCCTCTGACCCCGCGGTCAACTCTCTTTAATAACTGTTAACCTGTGGGAGGATGAGAAGAGAGACACGAGAAGGAAAGTTGGATTGCAATCTCGCGGCGGAACACGGATGGAGCGCCCAATGGCGCTGCTGTCAAGGTCTCTGAGCTGTCAGAGTGTTCCCCAATGTTCCGGCTGATCTCGGGCTCCGAGTCGATATAGAAGCGGCCGTTCGTTGCGCGCTCGTGCATTAAAAAGGTTACATGTTCTGGCTCGCCACAATAAGCGGCCGATAAAAAGCTGTAAATGAGAAAACAGCCGTGATCAATACGGCCTAATGAGAAATGAGGAGATGAGAGGCCAGACCTGCGGACGGCCACATGAATGAGGCCACACAGAGGGGGCTTGTGCCGCAGCGTCCAGAGCCTTGTGTATTTAAATAAAGGGCCATTTTGAATGGGCCATGGCTGAAAGCTGGGCCTGGGAGCTTCGAGAGTGTAGAGAGTGTGCGAGTGAGAGTGTGTGGAGAGAGAGAGAGAGAGAGAGAGAGAAAGGAAGAGAGGGAGGGAGAGAAAGAGGGAGAGAGTGTAGTGTGACAAGGGACAGTTTCATCACCCGAGGGCCGGAGCACTGATACAACATGAGCGTTATACGATTACACGCTGCCGTCCCCTGCTGTATAGGACTGCAATGGGATCGGCCTACATTAAGATAAATTATGACCTCCCCGACTGGCGTGATCGCTTACACAGCGGGCCGCGCAGGTGAGAGGGCCCTTGGCACGGCGCTAGCCCACAGCTGCCGGTGCTGGAGGGCGGCCGCTGCACAGAGGCCCACACCCAGCTCTGCTTCCTGTTCAACCCGTCTGCCGGTGCCGATAGGAAGTCCTGCAGGGTCGGCTTTCACCCCTCACTGATCCTCTGGCGGCCGAGAGACACCAGACCCTCTGGAAACCTGTCCCCAAGCTGGAGTGGGGATGGGTGTGGAAGTGGAGGGTGTGTGTCTGTGTGTTTATGAGACTCTATTGTGTACGTGTGTGTGTGAGAGAGAGAGTGTGTGTCTCTTAGACTTGTGTGTGTGTGTGTGTGTGTACTTGAAGGGTTCAGATGCAAAAGCCTCTAAATGCCACCTATGTCAAAAATGAGATAAAGATGGTGAGGGGATGCTCTCCACACATAGTATACGCTAATCAAATAATTTAACTTCTAAACCCACTAAATACCACTCTCTTCCTAGTCTGAAATATCGATTTATAGGCAAAAACCTATAGGAGCCTGAATTTAAATGCTCATTTAAAAGAAAAGTAGTCAGATGGATTTAGAGGGTTTTGCATCTGAACTCTTCACTTGTTTGTAGGTATTTGATATCCTATTCAGAATGTTTAAGAAAGCACAACAAAATGTTTGATATTTTCCATGCATAATAGCTTGAAATAATATTATTGATTTAATTTCAGCATTTAGTGCTAACTCTTCAGTTAAAAATCCTTTTTGTATTTGGTATGTGTTCCGTTTGAGTTCAATGTAAATACCTGCTGTATACCACACAGTTAGGTATATAGGTGCGTGCTTTGCATTGTTATACAAACAGACTTGACATGTCATTAATTATCCCCCTGGCTTGTGTCACTGGCTACACAGAATGAGGAAGTGATTTTCATAAACTGAACTAGTCCATTTTAGCTCAAAAGGCAATTTTTTTTCATTTTCAAATATCTACTGTTTATTAATTTGTTTCAATGATTGAGCATATCAGCTTGTAAATTGTGCAACAGAGTGAAAAACACTGGGGGCCTAATTTAAATGATGGGAAAGTGCAAAGTCTAAAGTCTAACTAAAGTTTGCGTACTAACTATGCAAAATCTATTTGCAAATATGATATCACAAGAAAGATCCTAAGCACAAACAGTGGTGAGTCAGTTAAAAGCAGCCACACGCCACAGGATGCTGTTAGAGAGAATTTTGCTCATAGACTAACGTTTCACTTTGCCCAGTGTTTGAATTAGGGCCCTGGAAGTTAATTCACAATAAGGTTCAATGTGAAAATAGATTACTATTCAAGACAGCTTCTATCAGAGATATATTTGGTAACACACCCAAAACTGTGAGATTTCAACATTATGATTTCAGGAGACAACATGTACAGTATATTGGCACGATAAGGTAGTAGGTATCTGTCTTTGGTCCAGGACATACATGGATGACTATGGAGGAGATGTTATAGGAGTGGCTGCTTTACTTTAATGTGCTGTGTCTGAAAAAAACCTTCATCGCTGGAATTCATTACAATGTCAACATGAATCAGTCAGTGTCATGACAAATTACTGCTATTGATTGCAACCCTAAACATAACCTTTATTCCCCAAAACGGTGTCATCTAGAGCTGTTCTTGTACTTGTTAAATGGGTGAGGCACCATGCCTTATTCTTGTTTTATTTTGGGCAAAGTAACTGTTTATTTTCACATACACACAGAGATGCATACAGTACATACATATCTTAATTTATATTTAACACCAGACATATGATTGTATGGCAAATAGCCATGATAAATCCTGTTTGCTTTGGCCAGGAGGTTCTGATGACTCATTTGGTCTGCACCTGGATCGGAGCGGCAGCAGCAAGCGCTCTGTTGACATGGTACTGTCAGTGGAGCTGCCTCTCACATCGACACACACACACGCACACACACACACGCACAGACGCACACACACTCACTGCTGTCTCTCTCAGCTACCAGCAGATGACACCTCCACACACAACATTCAACAGTTCAGACCCTGCTGTGCACATGCCAGCAACAGATCATATGTCATTTTACAACACTTAATACTAACATGCATCTTTCTCTCTCTCTCTCTCTCTCTCTCTCACACACACTCTCTCTCTCTCTCTCACACACACACACACACACATGTACATTATATATGGACACACACAGCTGTCTTCCTCTGCCAGCAGAGAATGGTTCACACACGGACAACAGCATGGAACACATGTGCCAACACAAAAGGGATGCGCGTGCACGCACACACACAGCTGGCTTTCCTGACCACTAGAAGATGACACCTTGATTCACCACACTGCCTACCATGACTGCGGGCCAAGAGACACACATATTACATGGGTCCAGGCGCACACACACACACACACACACATTCATGCACTCATACACATGTAAGCACACTCACTGGTTCCCCATTTCTCTGACACACACAAGCCCTCATTCAGACACCTTGAGCAGAGGGAGGCTTCCATGTCCCAGTCACAGGTGTGTGTGTGTGTGTGACCCCGTCCCCTAAGACAAACACTCTGTCTGGGGATTTGAGCAGCTCTTGATGTGATAGAGGGCTGCTATCTCTGCAGGCCAGGCCAGTTATCTGTATGCTTGAAGGAAGTGACACCGAGGACAGCAAACAGCCACGCTCCCCCTGCAAAGAGACACAGCGTTATTGATTTACAGTCCCTGTGTTTGCCCTCAGGCCCTCTGTGAAACACCCACTCCACACACACACACACACACATTAAGACACATACACACACACACACACACACATATTTATGTACACAAATAATGTGTATTCACAATGGGAAGTCAGCAAGAACTATTCAATATGATAACATTACCAATAAATATAGGCAGAGTTCAACAAAATCTCACAGGAGAAACAATAGTAATGAAAATAAATTAACATCAAAGAATTGTATTGCATATAAACACACACTTCACCAGTGATCTGCCATATTGCCCAGTCCTGACCTGAAGTATATCCCCGTGATTGAAAGAGTGATCATTTTGTGTCCTTTCAGGCCCTCCTGAGGACACTCCACTTCAACACATAGCCAGCTTAAGCACACTCTCTTGAGTGTGTTTAGAAAATGACGGTGCCTGAATTTCCCCCCATAATTGTCCATTTTATCATTTTATTACAGCAAGCTTATTCCGATGGGCTTTCATTATAATTTATGAAATACAATTAAGCGTGACTTCTCTTGGCTCCCCCACTCCAGTCAAGTGCAAACGCCCGGCCCCGTGTATTTAAATGGCATTAGGTAATTGGAAGAACACAAGTCGCAATGGTAGAACGTGAGAGTGAAGGGCAAAAATGGCCTTTGTGGATTTGCCTCCTATAATCATAATAAATATTCCAGAGGTTCTCTCTATCACAGCTCAAGTTTATAGTGAGAAGTGCGGGGGTGGGGGAGAGCTCTTGGCTCTAACTGATATGGAAACTAATTTAGGAGAGCTCGTCCAAAGAGATATGCTCTCCACAGAGATTGAACATTTGGGCAAGCCGGTACCTTCGGTTCGAGGGGGAAAAAGCCCTTAATGAAGTTGATCTCACAGTCATTTGGACTAATTGCAGAGTTGAGATTACAAAGTATTCTGTCGCTTAAAGAAGGGGGTTGCTGATTTAACTGGTACTATAATGTTCACACTCTGTTTTAATGTATGGATGGTAATCAGTGATGAGTAGCTTTACGCTAAGCATGTAATGACACTGTTAATGACTGCCAAAAACAAGCTTTATTCTCCAACTTCCCTTGCATGTGTTAAAACTGGCCTACACGTGCCTGAATCACAACTAAACTAAATTTCTTTCCTACACTAAAACAATATTAACTCTACTACTACTACTACTACTAAAATAACTATATTACACTAAATTATTTAACAAACATCATATTTGAATGCAGCCCTTCTTGTCAGCTGTTTGAGACATCATTCTATCAACAGTACAATTGGCAACAGAACTCTTTTCAGTTCCCTAACATCAGGCCTGTGTTCCGCTGTACTAGCCCGTCCATGCTTCATCACATCAACAGAGTATAAACAAGGAGATGGCTGAAGCTCTGTTTTTGACTAATGAAGAACCACACAGTCTAGTCAACTCCAGTCTTGTTCACTTTCCCCTCCCTTTCTCCCTCTTTCTCTCACTCTGTCTTTCTTGCCAGTCTCTCTTCCTCTCTCCCTCACTCCGTTTCTCTCTCCTTCCCTTCCTCTGTGTTTCTGTATTTCTCTTTTTCCCTCTTCCCTTCTCTTTCTCTCTCTCTCTCTCTCGTCTTCTCCTCCTCTAAAAATATGGAGACAACGCCTTGAGGCTTTGCAGTCACCATTGTGAGCGCTGCGAGGTTCTGTTTGGCCCCATTGTTCGGGGCTAATCAGCCGTAGGCAAATGCGGAGCCCTCCAGCTCATTACGTATTCCCTCTCGGCGAGGTGACCATGGGAAGGTCCTGCTGGCTGGCCCTGCCTGATAAATTACCTGCCCCTTGTGGACACCTTGTGAGCCCCTGTCCTGTCCCTCTCAGCTCCCTGAAGTTTGTGGGGTTGGGGCAGGGGTGGTGGGGGTGGAGGGGCAGTTCTTTTGATGGCATACGACCCTGTCCGTTCTGCTCATCGCTCATTCAATACACCCCCTCCCCCAACTACACACAATCTCTCTCTCTTTCTCTCTCTCTTTCTCTCACAAACACACACACTCACACACAAGCATAAACACAAAACAACTCCCTGAGTGCCAGGCAACCCCTACCACCACCTGGGTGTGAGTAAACAGGCGTGAATAGAATCCTGTTCACCTCTGTCCTGCCAGAAACACTACGCCAAACGCTGTTTACAAACACTGTCCGAGTTCCTCTTTCCTCCGAGCCACAAGTGGGACGTTTGAGTTACATGAGCCAGCACATCAAACTCTCAAGCTCTTGAGTTATGTAAATAACGCAGCACATGGCTGTTCTGTGTAAAAGACTGTGATGAGTTAAGAGATGAGATGATATTTATTTATTTATTTCAGTAAGTATATATGTATGTATTACTGCTACAGTGTTTGCAGGGGTGGGAATGTTCTGCTCCTGGGCTCACTGTGCGGGAGCAACTGAAATAACTAGTGGAGGGGAACAGAGGGGAACTCCAACAGTGGGGCTCCTCTGTCGCTTGTCTCTCCCTCTCCCTCTGTCCCTCCAGTTCTCTTTCCCTCTCCCTCCCTCTCTCTCTCTCCCCTCCCCCCTCCCTCCCTCTCTCTCTCCCTCTCTCCCTGGCTGTGGTTCCCTGGGAAACTCGGTGGGTCTGCGAGGCCTGTGGCGGGCTGAGGGGTTCTGACGAGCACCCGCTCGGGCCTGATTCGCTGGGTTGGGGGGGGGGGTGGTTGGGGGCTGGCGGTTTGTACGGGTTAATGTGACAATAATTAGAGTTGACTCACCCATCCCTGCTTATAATCCCCTGGATATACTGCACTCATACAGGTGTCCGCAAAATCCAATTATCACAGTTGTGCTGGGGAGAAACTAGGGGAAAGGAGAGATAAAGAGACAGAAAGACAGAGAGAGAGAAAGAGAGGAGAGGGGAGTGAATTTGTGGTGAAAGTACAACTGCCATCACATTATGTCTTGTTAGCATCAAAGGAGATGCCCATCCCAGATCAGTGCTAAAGTTTTGTCAGTGTGTAAACTGGGCTAAATATGTGCTGTGGATGTGGGGTCAGGGGATTATTAACCCACACAACAGAGTTTTCCCAGGGGCCTCCGCTAGTCATTTCACTGGGTTTCAGCAGGATTCTCCTCCACACTGCGATCACCTCTGGTCAACCAAACAAACACGGCACAAAGTTTCACCAAGTGCTTGGAGTTCCACAAACACGTTTTTAGAGAGCGTAACACCAATAAAGTTGATGTTTGTGTCTACGTGATTGCACTGACTACACTCCTGACTGTTGGGAGACATAAATGTTCCAGTGTTGTCTGCGCTGTGCATGTTCATCTCCTCACAGGCCTGGCAAAGTACAAATGAAAGCGGTGAGTTGATTTGCAAGCATGTAATGTGCTCTTCCCCACCCCTGCCCCGTTGCCGTTGGAGAAGAGGGAGTAGGACGCTGGGGTGGTGATGGGGGTGGAGGGGAGGTGAGGGAGACTGCTGCGTTTCCTTCCCTGCAGGGCCACTGTGCCTCTCCCCCCACAGTGACAAAGGCCTGTAGACAGGGCACCGCCTCCCATGCCCCCCTCTTTCCCAAACCAACCCCCCTTCCTCCACAAATTCCCCCTGAAGCCCCATGCTGGGTGGTGCTGCAGGAGCCTCTCCACCTTCCTGCCCCCCCCACCCCACTTCACAAAAACTCCTCATCAAACTCCCGGTGTCACAAACATGTGGCCTAAAGTCCCGCCGTCCCCTCACAGTGCAGCTGGGGGCACGACTGGAACAAATTCTGGGCAGATGGACACAGTCCCACTTGTCCTTGTGCATTTAGTTGGAGCAGCCTGCTGTCTCTGGGACACCGCTAGGTCTGTGAGGCCATCTCTACACCTGTGGTGGCCGGGTGGCAAAACTGACCAGTATGGGCAGAGAGTGTGTACACAGAATATCACTGGCAGAATATTGTGTGCTACATTTGAGATAGGATAAGACACACTGTAAAACTCTATTTGAATCTCACACACCTGTTAAAAGTTCTGTCCTACATAAAAGTCCTACAGGAAATGATGCAAATGATGACCAAGCATGAGTGTTTGGAGTCTCTTGAGAAAGCAGACTCTCCAAACTAATGTGATGTAATCGGAGCTGTGTAGCTTTATCAGCAAAGTGCCAGTTCATTTCCAATATTACAGCTCCCTCCAAAGCAAATACGGGTTTGATTGATTATCCAAAAAAAGGAGGATGTGTGGTCCGAAGAGGTATTTGTCCTCAGAGAAATATGAACACCAGCAAAGCCTGCTTTTGTTCTAATTAGTCCATTCTTAACCGTCCTGAGTTGCCTTAGCAATGGCAAATATCCTTGTGGGAGTTTGTTTGAGTTCTGAGCCACTCTCAAGCTGTACAAATAAAAAAGCACATTTCTCTTTCATAGCTGAGATATACCACATATTGCTTTCACCTCTTAATATTGTATTCCCATGACAATTATGCTGTTTCTATTATAAATCAATACATTTAAAACCTGACTTTTTTTCACTGTAAAAGATAATTATCTATGAAATTATACAATTTGAGTCTTGTGGTAGTGGTCATCCCGTAGTCTGGGATTGGACAACTGTTTATTCTTTCCATTTACTCTCAGACTTCCTGACCTGCATCTAACTTAAAGGTAAATGCACCTATAGTGGCCCATTGCCATGGAGGAATGCCATTGTTCCTGGCTCATTTCCAGTTCTGACAGTGTGTCAATACTCCAGCCGTGAGAGGGCCAGGGAGAAGGAACTCCACGGATTGCCAAACAGCCGTCATAAGACAAAGCAGGAAATAGTTCACGGGGACACGACACATTCCACAAGGCGCAAGTGCAGCTCAGCTTAGGCCCCCTCACTCCAGACACCCACCAGGCCCACCCGTCCGCCCACGATCCACTAGCCCGCTTGACTTCTGAATTGGGAGGCAGAGGAGGTAGGGCAGTGGGCTACATTGACACGACAGTCAAGGGACTCAAACAAGGGACAGGCCCTTGTGGGAAATGTCACCTGCAACCATGAAGTCACATCACATTCCACTCCTGTCAAACACTCTGAACCAAAAAAAGAAACGGCTCCTGGAATTCTGCCTATTCTGGCTTGTGCTTGGCCAGACAATGGGGTTTGTAGGCAGGAGGATTTGCATGATGGGGTTCTATATGATGCCTTGTACCAGATCAGCATATGGGAGGAATGCAGAGGTGTGGCTGACTGCACACACTACGGGATGGGAAGGGCTGAGCCCACTGAGGAGCACTATGGGTTATGCACCCCAACAGAGTGATACTGCAACCTCTGCACTCCCAGGAGCATCTCGAGGACATGAGCAACTTATTTAGTGGGATTCTACAAACTAAGAGAAAATGGAAACTATTTTCAAGGTTGTTAAAGACCATTTACCTTCAGTTCCCATCTGTATCTTTGGACTGCCAAGCAAATCTTAAGAGGGCTTCACTGGCTTCACTATTCATGGCACCTTTCTCTGCTGAGATGCTGCAGATGTTGGCATACCTGAACAAGAAAAGATGAACAATTTTCAGTGACTCTCCATTGAACTCATATAATCGTCTGTATGCTTTTCCCCCCTGAAATGAACTAAAACATCCCAATGTGATCTGGGTTTCATTTGTTTCCAATGCTGTTTTTTCCCTCTCAATGTACTCAAAGAGAGACTCTTGTTTGCCCCCCAAAACAAATGTCTATTGGAATTTCAGGGCTGGCTTGTACAATCAGAGGATTTTCGCATACAGACGGAGCCTATGACAAAGTAGCGCTCTCGCACAGAAAGAGTGGCCTTGTGTCTATCTCGGCGACACAGCTGCCATTAGTCCCTCCCGCAAGTTTATTACAGACGGGGGTCCTTAATGAATGGCCGCCGCTGTGCTACAGTACTGTCACAATTACACAACTTATCTCCTTCCACAACGCAAGATCCTGCAGATCAACTGCAAGGCATTGCCATCATAATCCCCTCCTTCATAAAGGGCTCTTGGTTGTGCGGATGGCAGTGGGGAGGGGTGGTGGTTGTGGTGGGTGTATGGCCAGTCCCACAATGCACTGCCTTGAAGATCCATCAATGCGTTTCAACCCGCATTGCTCTGGAGCCAGTTAGAGAATGGTGGACTTTAAGGGCTTGTCTGAAGAGGACCTTGAGAGAGGCACTAGTATGTGAGCATCGGGCATCAGCCATTAAACAAGTTGAAGCATCAACTAAAGTTCACGCATAGCAAAGTTAATTGCAATACGTAGTTTATGTCAAGTTGTACAGTAGGTTCAACATCACTTAATGTGATTGTGTGTTTGGGATGTCTGTGCCACCTGCCCATTCATTTCCTGGTCATTACGCTCCAAATAAAACAGGTTATTACACATATAACAAATTCCCAACACTCTGAAAGATAAAGTCCAGCCAATTCTCTGGCTTGGTCATTGTCTTCCAACTGTCAGTAAAGCATTTGTCAATTGATTTGTCTCACTTCCTCAACAAAACATGATGAAGATTTATGAGCATATGCTATATTTGTCTAGCTTTGCGCTGCTATAGATTACAGGTGTACTTTACATTTAATATCCTATATGAAACTAGTCCAACACTCATATGCCTCTTTTCAACGTCTATGAGACTAAGGATTTATGACTGGTTCCTGGAGCTGCTGTGTGTCTTGAACAGCACATTAACAGTAACCACTTTTGCTGTGCTGGAACTCTCTGTGTGTAATCCTGATTTGCAAGGAAAAACACGAAAGGCTTTGGCATGTCACCGCCACAGTATTAAACAAATAAAGGTGTGCATCTAGTTTGAATGGCCCTCTAATTCTCTTACCATTTCAACCCCAGGTATGAGAAATTAATAAGTGGCACGTACATGTTTCAGACATGTGGGATCCAATTTCCAGCTGTGAAGCCTTATCACCTGTCTTCTTAATGCTCAAATCCTGCACTGGAAATGTTAATAAAGCACTCACTTTTCTAATTGCACCATAACCGTAAAACCCATGTTATACCAAATATGTTCTATTAGTGCCAGTGATTGAAAACAAAGGCATCTGTTTACAACTAGCCCACCTTGAGCCTTTGGCACACAAATTATTCTATTAAGACTTTAATGAGCTAAATTGATGACGCATTGTTGAACGAAACCATTTCTCAGGCAACAATGCACTGAAAAAACAAATGGTTGTATTTCCATCAACAAAAACATAATTAAAAAAACTCATAGCAATGTTTTTTTCTTTCTTTATTAAAGGGAGAGTCGGGTGGTTGGTTGGGGGAGCTGAACCAGCAGAGTGTGGTGCTCTGGGCGCGGGGCTCTGGCCTGGTGTGCTTGTCGGTCTGGCTGTGTGAAAGGAGGGCTGTGTCCCTGGCTGTGTCCCTGTGTGGATTTGGGCTCCTCTTTTGTTGTCCTGCGTGCTGACATCACACACTGCTGATGGCCCAAAATCCCCCCATTCCCCAGCACCAGCACTTTTGAAACAAAACTGCCATGGTACTGATGAGTAATGCCAACTTGCCAAAAATACCTCATTAATCATCATCACACGAGTACTCACACACACGCACACACACAGACACACACACACACACACACACACACACACACACACACACACACACACACACAATGGTAGTAGCGCAAACACAACACAACACGCACAGACAGACACAGGCAATGACACACATTAAGTTAAGGCATCTCAACATACAAAAACTTCAACATAAACACATAACCATTCACACAACCACATTTATACATGCACATATATATATATATATATATATATATATATATATATATATATATATATACACATATAAAAAGAGGGAAACCATTGAATGCTGTTAAACATTTAATTGGTAACAAATACAACAAAGTCATCTACTTTGTACAAGGTCAAATGCTTCCCAGTCAGAGTTACAAAGTCGTGAGGTAGAAAATAGATGGCTTTCTTTGTGTTTGTTACCAACTAAATGTCTAATACCATTCAACAGTGTGGTCTTAATGTTTCCTATCTATGTATAAAAGATCATTTCAAAATGTATTTCTGTATATGCTGATTGGCATTGAAACTATTATGAATGCTGTTGTTGAGAATAACCACCGGTGCATAAATGATCACAGTTGACAAGTAGAACGACAGATCATGTTGACTTGTTTGTTTCTCCTTGCTCAAATGTCTGATACAAACAGGAACTAAAACATTTTGCTTCAGCAGAGAGAGAGAGAGAGAGAGAGAGAGAGAGAGAGAGCAGGAAGTAAAGAAGAGGGAAGTTACTTGTTGATAAAAGAGGAGTGGATGTTGGAGTACTCTAAGTGGATTTCTGTGGACTAGTCCGACTGAACTGCAATCTGCCGAGAGCAGTTTTCACCTCCACACATTGCCTGGGGAAATATTTGCATAGGAGCACAGTCACTGACCACCTTTAGCCCAGAGAAGTGTTGACAGAGGAGAGGTTGAGAAATGCAGAATAGGCAAGCCTAATGGAGTTTATGGAAAACACTGATGATGTGACCAGGCTATGGGACTGATCTATGTCATTAGTTTGGGTGGGCAAACACAGCCACACCCACATACCCTCTCAACATACACATATACACACGAGCACAGACACACACACATACACATATACACACGTGCACAGACACACACATACACATATACACACGAGCACAGACACACACATACACATATACACACGAGCACAGACACACACATATACACACGAGCACAGACACACACACATATACACACGAGCACAGACACACACATACACATATACACACGAGCACAGACACACACATACACATATACACACGAGCACAGACACACACACATATACACACGAGCACAGACACACACATATACACACGAGCACAGACACACACATACCCTCTCAACATACACATATACACACGAGCACAGACACACACATACACATATACACACGAGCACAGACACACACATACACATATACACACGAGCACAGACACACACATACCCTCTCAACACACACATATACACACGTGCACAGACACACACATACACATATACACACGAGCACAGACACACACATATACACACGAGCACAGACACACACATACCCTCTCAACATACACATATACACACGAGCACAGACACACACATACCCTCTCAACATACACATATACACACACGACACAGACACACACATACACATATACACACGAGCACAGACACACACATACCCTCTCAACA
Organism: Alosa alosa; assembly: GCF_017589495.1. NCBI lineage: Eukaryota > Metazoa > Chordata > Actinopteri > Clupeiformes > Clupeidae > Alosa > Alosa alosa. The sequence continues at coordinate 5,809,414 of NC_063197.1, forward strand.
TACACATATACACACGAGCACAGACACACACATATACACACGTGCACAGACACACACATACCCTCTCAACATACACATATACACACGAGCACAGACACCCACATACACATATACACACAGCACAGACAACATACACATACCCTCTCAACATACACATATACACACGAGCACAGACACACACATACCCTCTCAACATACACATATACACACGAGCACAGACACACATACCCTCTCAACATACACATATACACACGAGCACAGACACACACATACACATATACACACGAGCACAGACACACACATACCCTCTCAACATACACATATACACACGAGCACAGACACACACATACCCTCTCAACATACACATATACACACGAGCACAGACACACACATACCCTCTCAACATACACATATACACACGAGCACAGCCACACCCACATACCCTCTCAACATACACATATACACACGAGCACAGACACACACATACCCTCTCAACATACACATATACACACGAGCACAGACACACACATACCCTCTCAACATACACATATACACACGAGCACAGACACACACATACCCTCTCAACATACACATATACACACGTGCACAGACACACACATACCCTCTCAACATACACATATACACACACGAGCACAGACACACACATACCCTCTCAACATACACATATACACACACGAGCACAGACACACACATACCCTCTCAACATACACATATACACACGAGCACAGACACACACATACCCTCTCAACATACACATATACACACGAGCACAGACACACACATACCCTCTCAACATACACATATACACACGAGCACAGACACACACATACCCTCTCAACATACACATATACACACGAGCACAGACACACACATACACACACACTGCAGAAATTGACTACAAATACAAAATATTGATACTTAAAACTCATGCCGACTTTAGTAACATCCCATAATGGCATGACGTGTAAATCTTGCCCATATCCCAGCTCAGGGCGTACCTCGTAAGGCAGACCTGCCACACACATTTAACAACAGACTATTATGGCCCCACTTGATGAGTGTGTGTTTTGGGTGTGTATTATCTGTGCCTGGCGGTTGGTGTAATGGAGTGGGCTGGAGAGCATGTTCGGCGCGGTGCTCTCCCCTTTCCCCAGGGGGCCGTGACAGCACAGGCTCAGCACCAGCTCTCAGGAGCCGCACGGAAACGCCACTCAAAACGCAATCAAACACAATCAGAGACAATCCACTGGAGCGGACACTCTGGACTCTCTCTCTCTCTCTCTCTCTCACACGCACACACAGAGGCACTGACAACACAAACACTCTCTCTCTCATACACTCTCACACACACCAACGCATGCTCACACAAGCCGAATCGCACTCACTTTCACACTCACACACGGAAAATGCCCAGCATCAGCTTTTAAACATGAAACAAATGGGATCACTGTCAAGCTGAAGAGACTGGGCTGGCCTTTGTTCACCACCCCCCCTTAACCCCTACCACCACACACACACACACACACACACACACACACACACACACACACACACTCCCACACACTCCCTCTTTCACATACACAAGACTCGCAAAAAACAAAGTTGACATGCACTGCACTGGATACAGGCACACTTTAGCGGCACTGCACATGAGGTTCATCTCTCCCCCAACGCATGTGTCATTTAAGGCGCCACTCTGTGTTTTTACCAACCATCCTTTTGGGCCATCCAAGGACCTTTCAGTGGAGCCCATCCTTGCACTGACACTGGTCTAAACGTCTTACATTCAGCCACAGCCACAAAGACATTTCCTGCAGTCTGTGTCTAAAGACCCGACGTGAAAATGAGAGGAGGGGAAGGGGACCTTGAGACGCCTCCTGCTGAATGGACCACTGACAGACTGAACTAATGCCGATGCATTGATCTGATCAGCGAAGTACGCTCAAGGATTGCTACCTCGTGTTGGCCTCTTGTGAGAAGAAAACAATGCAAAAAATATGCCTGAAGGTTAAGTTTTGAATGTTTCTTTTCTGCTCTGGATTTTATACGGCCTGATTCAACAATGCTATACACCAAAATACAATCGTGCCATTGAGTTTTCAATGTTTTTTTTTTTTGCTGTGCTTTTTATTTAAACTGATTCAAGAGTACGCTACACACAAATACACATGTGCAATTAATTTCCATCACTTTTGTCAAATGTTCGTATTTCAGGGCTGTACAAAAGACACATTTCAAAACTCTTTTGTCCACAACTCCATGTCTACACATATGAACTTCCCTATTACATTATCACATCATAAAAATGTTGTCAGTTTCCAATATCAGATGTAAATGCCTTTCCTATGTATGAAAGGGCCATGGTTGTGATCATAGTTATGGCAGGTTCCTCTTCTGACATAGAACACACAATTCAAATGGAATACAGAATGCCGTCACCCCAGGACTCCATGTTGTCACTTGTGGTTGGACAGATTCTGTCCTGATGAAAACTAGACCATGTCAACCGGATGTTGGATCACGTACTACAGAGGTACAAGTCTGCTAATAAAAGTGAGGTGAATTTCTCTGTGAATGTCAAGTAGAGTGACCACTTTACCTTCTCTGATGTAAACTAATTGGATATTGCCAACAATATGTGCTTCACGCACTTGCTTCATGTGATTATTTTAGTCTTGATGAACATAGGGTCAGCAATTTCAGTCTGTGATCCACTTCTGTAAATATGTGATAAAGGAATAAAACACAGTGCTGAATAAAGTGTAAGGTTGACTCACTTTGCATCAAACATGCCTGTAGAAACTTTCAGACCTAAAATGTTTGATTACATCCAGTCACCACTGACTGCCTAGAGACATCCTTCTGAGTCAGACTAGGCAACCACATCCTCTAGTTCCTGGATGGCAAATGCATTCATCCCCTCTCCTCTTTGGCCATTGTAAAAAAAAACTATTAAATAGGCTTTTAATGACCTCTTCTAGTACACACACACACACACACACACACACACAAATCACTGCTGAACCCCATCTCCTCCTCCCCACCCCCCACTTCTCAGTGCACTTGGGGGAAATCTGTCATTGCTAGCTAAATTCTCACCCAGGTTGTCAACCGTGCCTCTGCTAGACAGGGTCACAGGGTTAAAATCGATTTCACAGGCCACCTGGAGTGCCTAGGCCGCAAACTGACTCAAAAAATTTATATCAGACTTGGAATTGCCTACCACCCAGGGCTAGGCCGGGGCTACCACTCACACACACAAAAAGTCCCAGGCCCAACAGAAGTTGGCACAGGCAGCGGCTGAAGTTGTTGACCCCGCAAGCTGACCTCTTCAAACTTCAACTGAATTGTTCTGGCAGTTACCACGGTGACAAGGCACTCTAAGCTTATCCTACTTACTCCAAAGAAGCGGAGCAGCAACCGCAATAATCTACTGAGCAAAAATGCAAATGTTGCATCCTCTTTTTTTCTCTTTTGCCACAAACTGTAAAATTCTCTTCATGCCATCAATACAAATTGCTAAATAAGATTGAAAACACAGAATCATTATAGACCTATTTACTTCTAGATGGGAAGATCTCAAAGTTTCAAACACAATCTTCACTTTTTTATTCAGCTTGAAAGTGTCTGTAGTTGTCATTTCATTTTTAACTAGTGGTTTTGTGGTTCCCTGAATACAACAGACTACTGAATTACAGCCTGCACATATAGGCAAATGATCAAACAAATCATAAATATGATAAACCCTGGAGCCAAAACAATAAGCTCCCTAGGGCACTGTCAGTATTCTTAGAAGAAGAGAGTAGGCTATTTAAGATCGACAGTGATAACAGAAGATGACAAATAATCAATAATGTCTTGTGTTCATTTTCCCACCGATAAATACCAACACTGTCCAACTACTATCTGGCTCCACATTGGTCATCTGTCATTTTAACCTGAGGATGCACAGTGCATTCGCACATGTACAGATATGAGTCTTCGTCCAATAAACAACAGTGTGCGCCTCTAGTATACAGATGCACGATAAATAATACCTTTTATGGCGCAAAAGCTCTACACTGAGTGCACACTTAAGCTATAGAGGCACTTGTCAAATGATGATGGACTGACTATGATTGTTGGGTACATGCGTGTGCCAAAAGATGTTAATAGGTTTGATGTCCCATTCAACAGTGCGCAAAACGCCATAAATGACCTCCGGTGTCATATAATCAATACAAGAGGTCCAGCTGTCACGGATCTCTGTCGTTCCCTCAGGGAATGATAACTTGACTTGGCATCTTGCCAGTTTCGTAGCTCCAGCACAAGCTATGTAACATTTAGACCGAGACGTGAAGAGAAAAAAAAAACGTCGGTGTCCATCGTAATCACCGTGTTTCATTGTAATGATGATGCGAAGTGACAGTGTATTCTCAAACTAAACAAACAGTATTGGCACTTTTGGAAATCAAAAGAAATTATCAAACTATAGTTACAACACACATTTCAACACGCAAATTAAATATTCCGATAAAAAATAACACATAGATGACTGTCAGAAAACAGCTGAGTTGCAGTGGTAAAACTGAGATTAGAAATGTCATTAATTTATTTTTAATAGCGACTACAGTCATTCTATGGTGTATTTGGTAATGAAAGGTTTAGCGCATAGACAGTTGAAATCTCATCCTGCGACTCGCCTCGCTTTTCTGAGGGAGATGTCATTTCGCTGTGGGGACACAATGACGAGCCCAGGAGTGGCGGGGCTCTGATCTCCACGATAGGGAGATAGCCACCTGATTAAAATGGAACGCTTGTTCCCCTCAGTCACTCGATCGGCGTGTGAACTCCGCTTATTTACAATCAGATGCACTGAGTGGCGCACAGAATGGCATATAGTTTTAACCTGCTACGTCCTTCACATTAGCAACTCTTCCAGTGACGCCCCCACACACACACACACACACAGGCACCTAAATGATTATCTGATTATTATTATCATTATTAATAATAGTATTACACTTATTAGACGTATTAGGTTACTCATATCGAACCTATTTCTGCTGTTGTTTCAAATAATTGAATTATAGGGTGAGTGACTGGCGGCATTGTTGAACAAACTTCTGAAGTTTTAAAGACCGTAATTTCCTATCTTGCGCATTTCAATTGTCTTATTTTGCCAGTCAAATGATTGTTACTTGTTTTCCGCAAAGATTCGTTAACTTGTGTTTGAAATGAACGAAATCTGGTGCACAATGATCAACATGTTCATACATTATGGGGGTGAACGTAAAGGCGCTTAATACGGTAGTGCGGTGGTTCCAAGACTTTGCTCTCCTCAAACATGTGTCGCATTTGAACCAGTGCTTTCCATCCCTAACAGGAGAACGCTTAGGTCTCTAGAGAAGGCAGTGAAAGAAAGCCCTTTTTACATTCCAACACAGTCTCTAACGGAGGGACAGGGGCCATTCAAAGACTGGAGACCCACTGACCGCTCTAGAGTATTAATTAGTCTGATGCCTGGCGCAAATGTATGACTTCCTCAGGTCTGGCTGTAGTGATAGAACCAGGGAGGAGTTGATGAATATAATTTACTGTTGGAGTGAAATCATGCGTGTAATTGACTATATTTAACACAAGCATTTTGAATGATCAACGGTTAAGCCTGCACAGTCATTCAGGGTTTTCTCTCTTTTCACATTGTTAATCAGAATTTGGGAAGGAAAGGCATGCACCACAGGTGAAATGCTGTCCCATTTGTGGTATTCCTAAATGGTTCAAGACGATGCGGCACAAGACATTCGTACAGGAGGCGTTCAATAACCTCCGCATTATGGCAGAAAGAACTGAGATTAAGCTGAGTAATGATTGGGCGTTTATTCAGGTTCAAATTCAACCTCATGAACGATTCTACAGAATCACTGGCGTTTTAAAGGCCATTAAATTTTGCGCATTTGTTGGGGGGTCTTGTACAACGGTAGGCTACGTTATTATTTTTAAAGAATGGCACAAGTTTGGTATACATAAACAAAACAAATGGGCTATATTACATCCAGCTGTGAGGAGAGCTTATTTTTGACAAATTAGTTGGTTTGTCAACAAGCCCACGCGTTCGGCGAGAAGCCCTTAAACTTCCATTCAGAGGAGTAGGGGCTCGCCCAGAGAAATATAAAGAGCCGTTGTGGGGCCCATTCAGTGTCCAGACAAACTTTTCTAAACCCTTTATTCTAAAAGCATACAAAAGCCAATCGCATTTAACAGAGGGGTGCAACAAGCTGCCGCCTGTCTGCAACGCAGTGATGATAAATATTCCCCCAGTATATAATCTCAGCTTCATGTTTGATAACAATGCTAACTTCAGTTGCCATACACTCGCCAGTTATATCCGCAAGGTCTCACTTGACACAATTCCCACCGATTGTTCGGACGTTTGATACAACCTCAAAACAATTAATAATGGTTGGGTAATAGTTCTAATTTTGGCATTTGCATGTCTTGCTAAATAGGGCAACCCAGATGCTTATAACGCCATTAATCAACATTAATGGTATGTACAAGCGAAGCCTGAAATTGGGAGGAATGGGGAGAACAAAGGGATCTGCTGTTGGGGAGCTCTGCGCGGAGCTGTCTAGAAAGGGTTGCCTAATGACAGCCCCTAATAGCCAAAGCGATTGCTGGGAAACGAAGAAAGAAAGTTCACAGCCTGTATGCTGATGATTTCCCCATGCAAATCTGTGTCATACACATCATCCTTAAAATGCCCATGGAATTAACTATGTGGTGATGTCTAATAATGACACGATTAGGGCTATGAGACAAACAATATTATAGTTTTAAAAAATATTGCGAGGACCTTTTAAACTTTATTACAATAACACATGTAATTGATCACTCTCTTGTTGTGTTCAGTACATTTTGTGACTCCATTTTCTTGACACTTAACTGATGTTAAGTGAAAGTTTGTGAACTTCTATAGCTTTCTCATAGATGTCCTGGTGTCACCGCAGAAAAGAGTGACAGCATGGTTTTCCCTTGGGGCACGGCACGACACACAAAATCACAACGTTGCCAATGCACTCCTAAAGCAACACACCAATCCGGGTTCGGCCCTCACATCTGAAGGACGAGGTGTAAAATACACCTGTGCAGCACCACTTTCTCTGAGGGAGAGACTGGCCCCGTGTCCAGAATTCAATATCAGATGTGTTTACTGTCTCCTTGTGTACATCATATTAACTTTTTAGGCCTATGATTTTTGGCAACTCTTTGCATACAAAAGACACTGTAGCCTAGCTGTATTTGAAACGGACCAAAACCATTATGATTTTGTGTTGTTTTGTTTAGGCTTTATACAACCAAATTAAATCATGTTACAAAACAAAAGCTAGCTGGCCACACCATTGAAGCGTACAAAAAATCACAGGCTACTTAAAAATGAAAGGATGATTAACTCGAACAGGCCCAAATGTTCTACTGAAATAATGGGTTTCCATTTCGGTTGGCAAGCCGGACAAAGGCTTTACTTCAAACTTTGCATCCGTGCAGCACAACGACGTTTGTCTGGAAGTACCCCCCTCCTGCTCCTTCCCCATCCCCACCTCCCCTCTACACACACCCGTGCAGCCCCCACCCCTGTGCTCCCCTCTCCGTTTAGCTCCCAGGCTATGCCACTGGTCCATTAAAAGCAAGCTTGATCTGCATCGCTCTGAACACCCCTGCTGACTGAACCGCTGCATCAAAGCATATATTGTTCCAAGCATGGGGTGGACTTTGTGGTAACGCAGAAACACTTGGGCCTGTACTCCACCTTGTTACAGCACCGCAACAACAGATGCGTAAATGAGCACAATGCGCGCCGTTCTCACGCGCGCTGCACCCAAGACGCCGTGCAATCAGCGTCAAGTGAAAATACAGAGGTTTCACTCCCAGCTGATATAACAGCAGGCGCCTTCGAGATCGACTATGCGGTTGGCCTTTCTAAAAATCTGCGAGTCCATAATGTGCTTTGATTCAAAGTAGAGGGAGGTGAAAGTAAAACACTGCGAGGAAAAAGAAGAGAAATATGACTATATTTCCATCTGTCAGTACAAGTCAGCTGTAAAAAAGTCTATCAAATCCAGATTTGTACAGCAGATTACAAGTAGGCTAAACATACCACGACACTAGTATATCCAGTCAGTAAATATCCCTCCAAGCAATGTATTTCAGCAGTCATCTGCTCCAGATTCCAAGTCTTTGCTGCTCACTCTCAGTAGCCAGCTCCTAAAATCTCCACAATTAGATCTGCATTGTTCCGTCCGAACAACACTGCTTAGAAAGAAAAGGTCTTCACTGTCGGAGCCAATCCAGCGAAGCGTTTGACGTTATTAAATAAGAAAGAGTTGGTGATTTACATTGTTGTTCGAAAAGGGGGCCAATTACCCACTGTTACAGCACTATTAAGAACGTATTAACTCGAATTAGTAATAGGACAATGTGTAGCCTATATATGTAAGTTCAAAATGACACTAACAGCACAGGTAGATAGATTTTCGTCCTTTTAAATATTGCGTTTACACTGGTAAACTTAGCCTAGGTCTATGGCAATAAGAAGGAGATGTAAAAAAAAATAACCATGAAATATTCATAAAGGTGTCCCCATCTCATGACATCATGATTAGTTGTTTTTCTGCTTTCTTAATTTTACTTCTTGAGTGAAAACTGAAGGTCGTAGGCATACACTACATTTTACAGGCATTACTTCAGAAATTTGAACTGTCTCGGGTTTTCTTCCCAACTACCCAAGTGCTACTTCAAAGTCTTGCAAATGGACAATCGAAAAAATTTGGAAATGCATAAAGTCGCACAGAAAGTGCTCACGCTTTAACATGTCATCAAATACCACGGAAAGAAACAACGCATTCGCTTGGAGATTTCGTAAAGACTGTGATGGAGTGCCTAGGGGCGCCGGTAGCTGTATCGGTATGCTTGTGGTAGCATAAATTAGCATAGCCTGTATTAAATGACCACCGGACAGAGGTACCCAATAATCCTACATGCCCGAATTTAAATAGTCTATCTCCAGGCCCGTTATTCAACATTGAAAAGATTAGGCGGTATAATACTAGAGGTACCTAAAACACACATTATCACATAAAGCATATGCCAGTTCAGCTAAATCTGGTGTGCCATTTGTGATACAGTTTTACAGTTTTATGTAGTCACTGTCAACATTAGAATTAAAAGGTACAACTATTTAAAAAGTTGTTTTAAATGTAATTAAACCTGTCCTTCTCTGTATTTATATATATATATATATATATATATATATATTATGAGGGGTGATCAGTCCCCATTACGAACATTGTAAGGCGACTGATAGCCATAGGCTGTGATTATAGAGGCACAAAACTGAACTGGGTTTAGTCCTGCAGCGGAGCTGTGTGAGAGGCGTAGAGCTGATGCCATGCTGGCTGACAGTGTGTGGTCTATTGAAGAGAATGCGCATTTTGGCTGAGCCGAGAGAACCCCCATCCCCCAGCTTCCCTGCACCTGCACTGGATCAGGGAGCGACTGCCATTCACTCCATGAGAGACTGTTAAAATAGACGACATCTCTGACAGTTTTCAATTCAATGCATGGCACAATGCTGCGTTCCCCTCCCGACCACCACAGATCACCCCACCCCCTCAAAAAATGGAAATGGTGAGGGGATGACAGTGCTAGAAGAAAGTCACTAGTTACCAAAGTTCCTTCAAGTAAACACAATCACACAGTTTATAATAGGGCTATCTTTTTTTTTTTTTAAATCACGAGACTAGGCTAATGGCACTGGTATTAACCTGACAACCCAATGACATTTTTAGTCTCCGTTAAAACTCTGAAATTCATGAGTTCATGTGCCCAATTATAAGTCTCAAAGATTCAACAAAGGATATGTCAAAGTAAAGTTAAACACAATTCTATAATGCATTGTCAAACCTACGGTGGTCAACCACGTATGGCGATAGGCCTACCATTTCTGGTTAAAAGGGTATCATGACCAAAGAATATTTCCTTGACAAAAGTTGTATGACGTCACTGTCCCTTATGCTCGTAGCCTTGTATGACTGCTTCCTTTAGAAAAACACGAGAGGAGTAATCGTGGATTTAGCCATGGCTCACCTATAAATCCTACCAGCACAAAAGAGACAAAAACAGAAAACAAAACAAAAAACAAAGAGGACAGCGCACCGCCAATGACTATATGCACACCTTACGAGACACGCAAAGAAATAGGCATATCACAAGAAATATGTTGAGAGAGACATTTCTCAATTTAAGTGAAAGAGGTCAAAGCCACTGTGGTACACTGAGTTTAACGGAATTTGACTTAGTGTTCAAGGTATTACATATAGGCTAAATCATTATTTGTTTGCGGCGCATTATTTGGGTTTATTTAAAAATTTGAATGGTAGGATTTTTCAAGACCACCATTGTCAGATTTCTATAAAATACGACGCTTAACCACCTGTTGTTGTTCAAATATCTCTTAAAATCGCCACAGCGGAAGGTGAACTAACAGCATGGCCTTTCATCCTATACAATACCCATCCACCCAACACATAGGCTATCGATTTAAAATATGTGACATTTGGTAAAGAAAACAATGACTTCAATAAAGCAATGAATGTTTGGGTTTTAAACCAGTCAAATAAGGTACGCCTAAAGCGGTCATTTTCAGAAATACAAAGTGGATTTAAAAAAATAAAATAAACACATATGACATTGAAAACTGTTTTGTCGTAATCTCATGGGGACCAGTTTCTTGCAGCTCTATCCACTGTATTCCAGTACTCTCTAGACATCAATGACACTTCTAGTCCATGTTCAATAAACCTGCGTAAGCATTACTTTATGCCCTACATCTGTTCAAGATTCATTTCAATGTTGCCATTTAATATCTATGCCATACGAACAGAGGGTACTTTTTTCACATGTGTTCCACTGTTTCCTCCGTAATAATTCAGTCTACAAAAGAATGCTCACTATGCATAATGTGACAAGAGAAAGCTCGTCCTTCACCGCAGAATTAAACGCACGGTTTAAAAGACCTCAAACAATGTGAGAGGAAACAGATTTTAAAATGAGTTTACCAAACACGTCCAGCCATTACAACCAAACTTACTGGTTGTATAATTAATTGAAGCACTGCTCTCTGACCCTTTGAAAGTCCGGTAGGGACACGTTTGTCGAATAATACTTTGGAATGAGACCTCGTCAAATATTCATTTAGCGGTTAATGTGAGCTCCGTTCCCTTGAGACTCGCTGTAATAGAAGCTTCAGAGCTTTGGCAAGCAAGAGTGCTAATCTACCTCCGCAGTTCAGCAAAATATTTTAACACCCTTCAGATTTCAAACGCTTTTATTTGCACCGAATATGGGCGCATAATAATCTTATCTTGGTGTTAATTTAGACTAAGCCACACTAGGGCATGGCTGCAAACATGTAGGCTATCCCCATTGGCTATATCAGAAGGCAGAAGTGAAACATTGAGTAAAGAAGTTCTGTGTCCCGAGGCATTGTAGCAGTGTAAAACCATCAACGGCGAACACAAATCAGTATTTAAATAAGTTACATTCACACTGGTGTGAAATACAACAGTCCGGGAAGCTCACAAGTGCATGCAAAGCGCAGTCCATAATTCGGGTTGACTGTCATTTTCTGTTATACTTTTCACTATTAACATTACGATCTAACCTACCTTAAGTAATTGCACCAGATAAAACAACAATGCAGGCATTTAGCTGCTTTATAACAACTTTTTAAGATTTAGTCAGCCCACATTTGTCAGTAGTCTAGCAAAAATATAGGCCTTCATCACGCCGCATTGTTTCTATATAGGCTACCAAGCAATTTGACAAGGTCTTATTGATATATATTTAATTTCTATTGTCTGTAAAAAAAACAACACATTGTCCGTACATTTCATGAAGTCATTAACAGATGGCGGAATTTCCGCGTAATGACAGGTGCCAATCATTCTAAGGCATGCGCTGAGGCTGTCAAACAAAACAAGCACTTTGCAGTTCATGCCGTTTTAGTATTTAGTAATGGCTACTTAACTCTTTCCATTTTATATGTAGGCCTAAAGGAAATAGAAACCAATGCAGATCATGGTGTCAAAGGCCTATAGATGCACGAGGAACAAGTGGTCAAAGGCGGGCAAATTAAAATATTCTGACGTGAATTTTCTTATCTTGGTCTGACGCTGATTGTAATTTCGATTCAAGATGGTAGTTTGAAAGGTTTTCTCAAGAATGATCAGCAAATATAAAAATGATCGACTACCTTGACGTGAATCTTCAACATTATGGGCGTTTAATCTCCCCCTCTCAGACTAGGATTACAGGGAACAACCTTTTGCATGGTGGCTTCCTCGAAATCCAAAGGAGTGTTTTCACTAAAAAACAGAGATGTAAATAATTTCAGTACAATCTACACTTCAGGACAATGTAATCAAATTATTAAACGTGGTCACACATCACATACACTCAGTAAATCACACACTCACTCAGTCACACATCTTGGAAGCATATTGAGAATATTCCAGTACTTACTTGGACAACTGAATGTGTACGGTGAAAAATGTCATTCTGATTCGTATTTAGTTAAAACATTAAAACAATGTATGTATGCTATTAATGTGGCACTATTTATGATAAGCGCACTTTAAAAACATCACTTGCTAGGGGATGAAGTGGACCAACACATGTATTTATCAAAACTGAAATCCAGTTTAAGATCACCTGTAACCTATTTGACATGATAGATAATTATTTGACATAAGGTAAACACACACAATGACAAAAACTAATTTGTCAATGACAACAAATAAACTAAGCTGAATGACAAATAAAATCAAAACTCGAGAACAATTTCAAATATCCAAATTTCAAAAATTTATTCATTTCAAACTGCATATTGAAAAAAAACTCAGCTGTAACTGTTATAATGATGTTATTAGTTCAAATATATACATGGAGTGTTGGCAACTGCGGACAGGCCACATTTTAAAATACAACTACGGAAATGAAGATTTAAAACAAAACTTAAAATGTCACAGTAAATATACAGAAAATTTACAAACCATGAGGAAAAACAATGAACAGAAAACTTCATATCTCTAACAGATGGAGAGTGGGAGACAAAATATAAATTAACAATAATGTTTTAACCTGTGAGAAAGCTTGTTTTTCCTTTACTCTCATTTGAACTAAATTAAAATGGTTTAGTACTATTTACCTTCAAGGAGAAACATTTACCTGCTTTTACATATTTTCTGTCCCTCCAGTATTTGCAGAGTGAGTTTGGAGTATCCTGAACTCCGTGTCAATCCTGGCCCTATTATTTATTTATCCATTCATTCATTAAGAGGAATTGACGTTCATAAAAATTTAACTTCTTGTAGTTTACAAACATTACATCTGATTGTTATGTTTCTTTGATAAATACTGTACAAAACATGATTGCAATAATAAAACATTTGATTGACTCCCCTTTTCTACTTTCAAAATCTCATACACCTGAAAAAAAAACTTTTGTGTAGATCCTACCGTTCCTCTAGAGCTTTTCTTTAAATAGAAAGAAAAAAAGTTTCGTGTTCTTTCCTTGAGTTCTATACAACTTTCCCTCCCCCAAAAAAATTCTGTACAAAAATAAGTCCAGAGTAGTCCAGTTTTCTGATATAAAAGTTCATTTACATATGTGATAATGGGAGCGTGCCATTAATCGTTGTGCCGGGTACAGGTGCGCTCTGATAATGTTGGGACATGTGAAGTCTGCTTTGAGCAGTTTGCTCAGGAACTTCTGCGCCCGGGAGGTACATACTAATCATGTCCCGTAAGTCCCCAGTTTGGCATGGGGCAGCCCTTGGATGTGAGGAAGAGGTGACAACCGGTGGACTCGAACTGGACTCGGACTTGACCACCGAACCCATCGAGCCGAGAGTCATTCCAGGGGTGGTCTGCTGCGAGTAGGACATGCTATATGTGGGCGACCCGTTCATGTATGTCTGCGAACTTGTCATAGAATTGTACTGAAGCGCGCTCATATCATAACGGTGCATGGGCTGCATCTGTGCTGTGTTGTGCGCGTTCAGTCCGGGGTGCTGCGGGTAGCCAAGCTGTTCCTGCATCATACCATAGCCTCCGTTTGTCCATCCGTTCATATGTGCATAACTGTCCATCCTCTGGTTAACCCCGGCGCCCAGGCCAGCCCCTACACCCACCCCAGAGCCCATGCCATTACCGCCCGGTGCAAGAAGCCCACCTGGAAGAGTGTACTTGTCCTTCTTCATCAGGGTCTTGGTTTTCCGCCTGGGTCTGTATTTATAATCCGGATGTTCCTTCATGTGAAGAGCACGGAGACGCTTGGCTTCGTCAATAAAAGGTCGCTTCTCGCTCTCGGAAAGAAGTTTCCATTCGGCCCCGAGTCTTTTGCTTATTTCCGAATTGTGCATTTTGGGGTTTTCCTGCGCCATCTTTCTTCGCTGTCCCCTAGACCACACCATGAAGGCATTCATGGGTCTTTTAACTCGGTCCGGACTGTTTTTCTGGTTGTTTCCAGAAGAGTTAGTATTCCCCGTACCCCCAGTTGATTGGGGTGCCGGAGGTTTGAGTTCGGTTTCCATCATGTTATACATTAAAACGGTTTTCTGACGCTTGCCTCACCAGTGCGAAAGAAAGTCCAATCCAGAGGTTTTCTGTAGGTACCTTGCCGGTTTCAGTAACTTTACTGAAGTAGAAAACGTATCACTTCCTTCAGCCAGTTGGTCCTGTTGTGACCACAAACTTCTTTCTTAGTCTTTAAAGAATCAACAAACCACGTCTGCCTCTCCGCCAGAGCCTTGACAACTCCTGATACTTTTTGAACAAGTTAATAGACAACCATTCATGTACGGGGCTGTCAGTGAAATAAATGCTACCCACCTGACCAATCACAAGCGATGTTCCCTCAGCCAGGATTATTTAGCATAAAGGGGCGGGGTTATTTCAGTCAGCATAGCAGAGGCAGAGACAGTGTCAACCAATAGATGCCATAAATTTATCATAGTAAGTAGCAAACTGAAAGTACTTAGGAATGCATACCAAAAAGTGGCAAACCTTATACAGTAAACTAAAAAAGTTAGTAACTTTATCAATTGTGTATTTGCAAATGATGATTTGCACATTTAGTAGCATTAGAAGTCAAATGGGCACGGTGTATAACCCTGTATATTTTCATTAGGCATTAGTCAGGGCATTTATCAAATTTAATTGTAAAGCATTATTATTACCACATTAAAAAAGCCCACTTGAATCGGAGAGGATTCCACACTTTTTATCCAGCCAAAGAGACATTAAGCAGCAATTCAGTCTAAAATAACATAGCAGGAACAATAACAGAAACCATATACAGACAAAATAACAGCTGATACCAGAGCGATTTATAGCCAGAAAATAGAGCTTTTTTCTGCCACAACAGCAGGCCAATTTTACAGTCCAACCAAAACTTTATGAAATTTAGTAGGCTACATTTCTATGCAGAACAACACAACCATTACCACCAATAACAACAACTGATGCGACAGGCCCCAGAATCTATTATAGTGGGGTGTTTTGGAGTGGTAAGCTAGTTAAATATTTCCCGTGTGTCAAATGTGATCGAGGGACGTTAAATGGTAGTAGAAAGCAGCGACATGTCCATCACAAATGACTAGTTTGTTTAACGTATTGTCAGTAGGCTGCATCAGGCAGAACAAAAGGAGGGTTTCTTTCCTTCTATTATGTTAGGAGAAGCTTTGTTGTTAAAATGCTCTTGGCCACAAAAGTGAGAGGACGAGAAGAAAATATCGACACTTAAAAACAAATTGGCCTAAACGAGATGAATATTCTAAAACTTCGAGATAACTAGTTGCCGTTGTCATCGTTATTTTTCTAAGAATTTATAAAACTAATTTGTGATTTAAAAACGCAGGTGATGCAGAGCATATTTGGGCTACTAGTAGTAGGCCTAGTCTACACCATTTATACTCCAAATTAAATACACACGATCAACTCAAATGTGGTAGTTCAGAGAATAATCCCAAAACACGTGCAGTCGTATCAATAATAAACCTTCATAGCCCACGCCACTATGCCGAAACCTCAGTTGTGTTTCAAAGTCGCCCTCTTCTGGTTAATGTAGATACTAGCAAACCCTGCGCGCTACAGCATTCACATGAAAATCCTTTGGCCACGGAGGATTTTCTGTAACTGACGGGTAACATCAGTCCCTTCCAAACAACGGAGCCACAAAGTGACAGCCTAGGCCTATAGCAAATAGGCAGAGGTAATATGGGTTTACATACAAGACTAAAGAAAAAGAATAAAGCCTGTTTGGGACAATTATAGGCCTAATACAGAAAAATAGGCCTATAGACAGATATTTTTGCATGGATGGTATCTGAGAAAACAGATAGGCTATTCTGTAAATTAGGTAGGCCTACGCCGAATGTGTTTTGTAAGCAAAGTCAAGAACAAATAAACAATTTTATACAGACCCTTACATTTATTAGATTAAACCTGCGACTATGTCTTATTGCACAGACCTGACAATGGAATCTACTATCAACGAATCAACCTTTATGGAAATGCGGAAAAACGTCCAGGAGAATGTCAATGTTAGTTTGGATTCCTCGAAATAGTTACATCGCACAGTCGTATGGACGCCAAAACTTGTGGCAGGTAGGCTACAGTATTGCCGACCAGTACACCTACCACGAACGAGGCTGGTTTCACCATTGTGTACACTAAATGAAATATTAAGAAGACAGAGTAAGGATTTGGAGGAAATATCATTTATAAATCAGTCAAAAAATCACTTAAAATGCGTCGACTGAAAATTCAGTGGCCAGCACTAGTGAGGCAAGTAACCTGCAATGGTCCAAAAATAAATAAATAAATAATAATAAAAAACATCACAAATATATCCATACGCTGCACACATTTGCGAGAAAAGGATGCAAAACTAAATGTTTTGTGTGACATATCTGGACCGATTTATGCGAAATGTATAACATTTTATGAGCACCAAAAATATCCTTTAAACTGAGATACTGAAGTAGGTCGATTGATACCCTACTACATGATGGCCGTTATCTTCACAATTTAATAAGGGGAGAGAGCAGTCACTACTACCACTCCCACTAACTAGTGACATTCCAGGCTATACTAATGGGTTAGGTTACATGGTTTGCCCGTTACCGATTTATTGAGACTGGGAAAATAACTCCACAAGTACAAAGATGCGCGCACCTAAGCGTGCACACACACACACACACACACACACACACACACACACACACCAGAGGAAGTCTCACAAAACCGTCCTTATGAGAGTTCAGTGGTAGATAAGACGTCAGGTGTGATTGCTTGATGATGGACACCCTAGCAAACCTGACACCCATCGCCACTAGGGGCCGTGCTAACAACAATGAAAATGTAGCCTAGCCAATTGAGCATGTGTAAAGCTAATTCATTTAATGGAAAGATCTAATAAGTGTTCAATAATGGAAAGTGACAAATGTATCAGAGTCATTTCCCCTAATATTTTCTGTTACACTATGTTGCTGAATGATGCAGTGCGGTGCACAAAAAAATACTTCCAACTATTTTTCGCAGAAAGAAACTCCCGGAGCGCGGCTGTCTAACTCCAATGGATTGATTTGATTTTTTTGTGTGTGTTAATTTTGTTTTTAAACGCGACATGTAGGCTTACGCAAACATTGTGTTCATCTAATAATCTGCGATGAAAAACCGGGTAAATCAACATCCTCACAACTGTGCCCATAAACTAAGCTTTACGGCTCCATAGAATGTACAAAAACGTAATTCAACATAAAGACGATAAAAAGAAACATGCACCTTAACATCTAAATTGCACATCGGATCTTATCAAATGCAGGCGAAATGTCGAAACTCGCTGTAGCGCACACGTCTATCAAAACTAATGTGCTTCAAAAAGTAGCCTACGGTGATACTACACAGCCACAGGAAGCTCAAACGACCAAATAGCCAATACGCATGTATGTTTTCCGTCCACCCTCTGAAAATACTCTACCCGGCACAGACACTTACGCTTCAGTTTGGGTGTTGATTCGTGGGTTGATTGGCAGAACGATGTATCCCTCCAAGTGTGCCGTCAAGACCCGCTGACGGGTTTCTAGCGAGCTGAAACTACTGTACTTCCCCAGGATAGTCAGTTCTCATGCCTGCCTGGCTCGCAGGCTTCCCGGGCAACATAGCTCCGATACCAGCGTGCGCCGCTCGGTCTTCTCGCTGAACGTTAGTCTTCGGTCGCCAGCCCTGGAACAAGAAAAGCCGTTTATGGCGACACACAATTTGAAAAGGGGCCGATTTTGAAAAAAAGAGAGAAGAAGAATGCATCAAGAACAACAAAAGTCAGTTATACCAAGTCTACCACCCCCCATCAAACATAATGAGAAGGAAAGGCTTTATATTTTTCAGTGGGTATTCAAAGACAATTTGAAGCCATTGTTTCTGGTACAGATGGTTCTTTTAATACAATAACACTGCTCTTTGTGACTACTACCCACAATAAAAATCTAAAGCGTTCTCCTGAATAACCATTTTGTTCTCCCTTGTATGGGACCAACAAAAGCTGCCGTGAGGTAATGGGCTCGGGTTATTGAAAGGCAAAGAATGGGGATTTGATAAAGATTTTTTCCTCTGCAGACTCAGTGCAGTATTACTAACAACTTCCACACTCATTCTATTTGACATTATTATTATTATTATTATTATTATTATTATTATTATTATTATTATTATTATAGTAGTGGTAGTATAAGGGCAAAACTATTTTATTTACAGTGTTGTCAACACAATTCTTCCAAGAAAACACAAAGCCAAAATAAAAACCAATGAAGATTTATTTTAGTGAAGAATTAAAGATGCAGTGACTTGTACCGACTGGACAGAAATTGTACAGAAGATGATATACATACATATATATATATATATATATATATGAGAATACAAATGTCTGGATTTAAGAATACGCTGTGGGATTAAAGTCTCAATGCAGCGATTTCCCCCCATGCATTTCATTCATCATCATTCTTCAGTAGTATAACGTGATTGAATTAGTCTTTGGCTAAGCATGGCCGAGGGACAGGGCCTTGTGGAGGCACTGTGAACCACTATTCATTTGGCTGCTGATGCTTTTTGTAATTAAGCATAGAAAGTAAGCAGGCACTATGGAGGTTTTCAGTTACAGCACTCAATTGGCCCCTGGTTCTGTACTTGTAAATAAGATATGGGTAATCAATAAAGTGCTTAAGAGCGACGGAAAGACTTTGCAGGTTTGTCCAAACAAAGCATATTGTGTGTCGGCCTTCATTAGTGGCAAATTTAAGCTCTGTGTCACCTAGACTTTGGATTTGGCCGGAGTGGAGGTCTTTATCCATTGTGACACGGAGCAGAAGGGAAAAGGGCCGAGCAAGAAGACAAAAGATTCCGACAGGGAAAGTTGTTAGTCACTGGCTCCGTGTTTGTCTACCTTTCTGTAGGAATTACTGGCTTCCCTCACCTTCATATAGCTCCACACTGACAGTAATCCAGAGCACTAGCTGGGGAGCTTTGTCTTCTCATAGAACATGGTTCACTGTTTATCTCCAAAGTGCATTGACAAAAGGGAAGTAATAATGGCTTCAATCAAAACACTACCCCTTCTAATTAGCTTTCGAGGTGCTCCTTGTACAAGGAGGGAGTTGAACAGTTTATTCGGAGGAAGCCCAATAACCACAAATACAGTAATCGGTTGATAGGACAAATACAGTAATCGGTTGATAGGATTATGACAGTGAAGTGACAGTGAAAAAAAAATATGATAGTGCTTTTTAAATCTTGCACTGCTACAGTAATCTGGAACTGTTTCATCTTTCTTCCTTTACCCCAAAACTCACTTTCAAAGCACTTTCTTTCCCTTGAAAAAGTCAAAGAAAAGTATCCTGGCTTTAAGTATTATTGTGAAGAGGATTAACAGATTTATTGTTAGTAATATGCTTTGCTACAGATCACTGTATTCATTTGATCTGGGAGCCCAAAATCAAAGTCAAAAGAGTAATACAATGGATGTGTGGAATGATTTTAATTAAATTGTTAGGTGATAACAAATACATGGGGAAAATTACACAGTCTGTTTGTGTGGCAGTGTGTTTCACTCTCTCTCCCACACAAACACACTCATAAATAAGTTGAGGGTCACTTTTAAGTGTATTCCACAAGGCTCCATGCTAATGTGCTCCTGATGAAACTGGACATTCATATCCGCAACACAATTCACTCATTTACATATGCATGAGCACCTCTCTCTCTCTCTCTCTCTCTCTCTCTCTGTACTGCTTTCTCTCCCCTCCACCCCCCCTCCTCCTGAGTCTACTCTGCACAAGCGTGGTCTAATGGGAGGATGGCACCCGGGACCCCGGCGCTGTTCTCTCGTGGGCCAGAGTGAATCTCTAATCAATGGGGAGCGTCGCGGGGTCAGAGACCCGTCAGTCACTGTCACCAACTGATCTCCTGCCTGCTTGCCTGTGTGCGCTCTCCTCTCCACGGCGTCTGGATCGACTGCGAGTGATGGACTCGCCCGCGCGCCACGGCAGAGGAGACAACCGAGGCCCCCAGAGGGACTGTCCTCATCACGGAGAGGAAGAGGAGGCCTCCCTCTCGCCGTCTCCCCGTGCACACGAGGCCACCCCGACCGACACGCAGAGTAAACTACAAACACGTTCCAGTGATGGGATTTCTTTTTTTTAAAATGCACCAAGTTTGACCCATTTTAGTTGTAATTGGTGGTTTGTGCTTGAAGTGAGCTGAGGCTAATTGTGGTGTATGTGTAAGATGTCAGGTAAAAATAGTTTCCACTGAGTTTAGAATCAGTTTCGAATGGTGCTTGAGTAAATGAGATCACTTAGCTACTGCTTGCTTTTATTCTACTGTCAGTACTTCTTTTTACGATTAAAAAAAAAAACAATTATGACTTTGATATGGCAAACATGTGGACTGAGTTTTAACATTCTGTATTATAGTGTGAATATTTATTGATGATATCAAATGAATTACAAGGTGGGCTTGTGGTCGATGAATATTAATGTCAAGAAAAATATTTTAAGGAACGAGTTCTAACAAATACACTTTATTTGTGTGTCTCGCTGTCAGTTATTTTCACACAGAGTAGGTTGTGTATATCTCTATATCTCTGAAGGCCAGGTCGGGCCATCTGTATGTGTGTCCACTGGTAGATCTAAGATAGTGTGGCAGTGCATAACATATCAATTCTTTCTCTTAGTCCTTGTGCACAGGGTGAGTTTGACCTAAAGTAATGAAAGAAGAAACATTTCTCATTTCATTGGCACCTTTTGTAGATGTGCAGTCTCTGTAATGTACAGCAATATGGCCCATCACTCACCCAGATCACATTCACTTCCTCTCCCTAAGGCTATGATTAGAGAAATCCATTTGTGTTTGCTCTTTTTGCGTTCAAATATGACTTCCTCAAGGTTTCCCCAGCTTTTCAGGTTTTTAATTAAAAGAGCCGTCCGTTTATCACCACAAACGTGGCGGAAAGGGGGAAACATGCCGGCCAACTTCCAGCAGTGTACAAAAGGTCTGATTACAAACCAGCAGTCTGAATAAACAGGGAGCAAAGAACATATGTCTTATATTTGCACATCTTGCTGCGCTTCAGTTCATCTCAATTATTGTGAATCAGACAGGGAAATATGGAGAGCAAAGCCTTAGGCTAGCACGGATTCCCACTTGCAAACAACACAGGTTTAACTATTAACACACAGATTATTACTGCTTGCACAAGAGTTACCACACATTAAACAAATAATATTTTAGGTGGCATGGGAGGTCCGGTATTGTGCAACATGTAAAATTATAATACAGGAACAACATGTTAGTCTTTCACAGGCTCCAAATATAGAAAGTCAGGTCATGTGAAACGTGTTAACAACAAAAGAGATATCATGCAAATATCAATACTATCATTAACATCTGTCTCAAAATGAATGCTGTAAAAACACATTTTCAGTCCATGTTCTGACACTAAACCCATGTGTAGAGTCATGTGTTGCTATGTGCAAATATGTGTTGCTATGTGCAAATCCAATCAAGCAGTCATCCTTCACATATCCTAAACAGCTTACACAACTGCTAAATCTTTCATCATAGCATTATATATGCTTGACCTCCTAAGATGGATATAGTTAGTGGTTTGCTTAATTTTACTATGATACTAATATGAGTACTAATATATTCTTTATTTCGTTTTACTTGGGGGACCTGTCACATGACTGATATTAAAGTACAAAATATCTATGCAAGAAATACAGCCAACTCAAACACACTTTGCTTTGAAATGTGTATCGTGTTTGCTTAAATCTCAACATAAAGTTACCTACGTACATATCAATGAACCACAGAACCGCAGATAGGACTGCAAGCCAAATGATGTCAACTAGAAATGCCATGGAGGAGAATCTGCAAACAGCGGTGCTATACAGAAAGACCTCACATGGACAGTGGCCATGTCACAACAATCACACTGAATAGATAGCAAAGTCCCATTAGATACTAGAATACCTGCTCACCATAATACCCATAATAGATCCAGCCAAAGTGGCAAAACCGTTGATGCGCTGTCACAGTGCTTACTAGACAGTTATTCTCACCACTAGACATACCAGTGGATTTTGTTTACCGGCCAATTTGAATTAAAATAAAGCTTTGCTTCTGCTGACTGCACATCGTTATCCACCAGACTATAATCCCGCCAGCAAATCCTATAGCTTCCAGATCTAGCCCCTTTTGTTTGGGATTACTGAGAGCTTAGCCTATAACAAAGAGAAATGAGGCGTTCTCCTCATCCCCTGTAATTAAGTGTGGAGAGTAATTTAGAATCAAACCAAGACACCTAGAAGCATCACACTGTGGGATGATACCTCTAAGACTCCACTGACATGCCCAGCTGTGAGTGATAGCTTGTAGAGTACCAGAGGAACATGACCAAAGGATGATCTCTCAGTTAGCCCCTCAGGTTTGGCCAGGCCAGATATTTTGCCAACACCTGAGAACCACTACAAGTTCATTCTCAGTGCCTTACAATGGCAAACTGGTACAGCCACTTTAAAGTCATCACGCCATTGTCACAGTAGTCAAACCATTTTACTGGAGATTCTATTAACAGTGATACAAAAAGAATTTCACATGCCTTCTTTTGGGGTATTTTTCTCAAGGCAATGCCCACACTCAAGGCCCACAAGCCAAACATAGGACAGACTCCCAAATCAATGCTGAGCTGCCCTGGAATCTTGTGCTCTGTTCCATAGTGGAATCTTGCACTTCTCCAGATTCTTTATCTTACAAAAAACAGTCCAAATCCAACATTGGACCTTTTGGTAGCCGAGAACCCCAACTGGCTGTCTGTATCTGAACTGAACCTAACAAACCAGACGTGAGTCTCAGTGCCTGACCGTCTGAAGGTGGAACCAGTCGGCCTGCCTGTCCCTCCTCTACTGGCCTAGCTGGCGTCTGGGCCACTGGGCCACAGTGGACTGTCCACTCTGGCCAGAAGGAGATATACGTATCCCCCGGCAGCGGCTTCTGGATGAGCTTCTGAGGGCTGTGCTGCCTTTGATAGAGGTGGAAAAGCTTTGTTTTGATGGCAGTCCAGAGCACTGGATCAATACGGCTATCTTGTGGTGGACTCTGCAAAAGCCGAGGGAATCTGGAAAAATAAAGACTTGTCCCTGGTGGATGTGGAAATCAATTTTTTTGGTCTTCATGAAAGGGGCCACAATAAGATTTGCTGGCATTTATTCCACAGATCAAGTGACAAAAATGCCACAGCTCTTTCATATAGACAGAATTTGAGATATTTGTGATGTTCATTAAGGAGACAATAAAACACAATTTACTCTATTTTGGAAAGTCATTTAGGATATTTAAAGAATGTGTTTATTCAATTTACAGGTATTTCATATGTATTCAGTTTTGAATTTAAAATACAATACAAAAGCACACACCATATCTCAAAAATCTAAATTAAGATCTAAAAGTGCAAAGCACCAGGAATGTGAACAAAAGTTCCACAGTTTACACAACTATGTAAGACAGTTTTAGATAAACCAACAGTAAGGAAACAGCCATCTGCAGTCTCGTCAAGCAGTCCACCTACACATTTATGGAGTGCATACAGTTATCCCTTCACCCCAACCACAGAAACATCACACACACTGTCTAATGTGGGAACACCAGGGAGGTCTCCACCAGCCTAACCCCCCCCCCTCCCCTACATCAGACAAGCCGTGACTTGACACACATTTCTCCATCCTGGGCTTTCTTCCCCCTTGTTTAAACACTAGTTGTAGAATTTCACAACTAGCCCATAAATGCCGTCGGGAGCTCGGGAAGATAAATCATTGGCGTTTGCTTGGCTGTGAAAAGCAAAGAGAGCGCGAAGGTATGGAGGCCTAGGAGATGCGTTCCCATTGGCATGTGGGTAATTGCAGAGGGATCTCCATGGGAAAGACCTGGCTTAGCCAAGCGCTCCCCTAAACGGCACAATAAAAAAAAACAACGTAGACTGGTGGCAAATGCATGCAACAGTTAGCAACATCTGCCTTCCCTGTGTGCTGGTGTGTCTGTGAGAGAGCGAGAGTGTGTGTGTGTGTGTGTGTGTGTGTGTGTGTGTGTGTGTGTGTGTGTGCGAGTGTGTAAGCGTGCACATTGCTAGGATGAGAGCTATGCTGACAGCCCCTTTACCTCCCACTGTTAACATCTGTTATGCCTAATGCTGCCATGTAAGACTCTGACACAGATACATGCTAATAGAATCAAATGATCACATGCTGCCAGCTGTTATCACATTACATGTCTGTTTGTGTGTGTGTGTGTATGTAAGCGTGTGTGTGTATATGTGTGTGTGCCTCTTTGTATTGCTGTGAAGTTCAAACAAGCCGATGTCAGGGTAGATTAGTATTAATAGGGAAAGTGCTCTTTCTTGTGTTGGCCATTTTACAGCAGGCATTGCTTGGATAAAGCATAAGTGGAGCCCTATGTTCTTTGTATTGTTTAATGATATGTTTGATCTCTTCCTCTATGTCTGTGAAGTGAAATAATGGTGCTACTGGGTCATTCTTGCAGCGTTCTTTCCCATAATGCACAACCCCTAATGCTTTTCTGATCATTTCACACCCAGCATGTGCTCTCAGTGATGAATATTTTTTTTTTTATTTTGATAAAAGCGAGGCTTTATTTTGATACCCTCAAAAACACACACAAAATGACACAAATTCCAACTCCAAATGTATTTTTTTTTTTAGTTGACATGCAGCTTTTCTTAAAGAATGAGACACATCTTGTGGGGGGTGGCTCTCTGCAATGAAGCGATTCTGATGCGAGAGTGATATGTCATGGAGAAGAACAATGACATCTGTCCATCTCGGAGGGGGCATTGTTGCAGAGGCACTTGGGCCTCCACTGACATACATCCAAGGAGCTGGGCTCGTAGGACTACCCCAATTCCCCCATTGATGTTTGCGCAAAATCAATAAAAATGATCTTGAAGTCCATACGCCATTTGGCAGCTTCATCTTCTGGCGTGGTCTTTAGAATATAGGGCCCATACTGTACAAAGGGTTAGCCAAGCGCATGTAATTTGGCCAGCTAATCTGTGGCATTCTTACATTGATTTTTTTCCCTTTCCTGACTCTTTAGCCTCTAGTCATTACAAGCACAAAAACTAACTTAATCATACGGTGTGTTAATGCATGGGTCACAATAACGTCCATTTTCTTGCCCTCTGGTAATTTCAGTCTTTCTTAAGCTTTTTTCTGAAATCTCTCTTTATAGGTCAAAGTCCCTGAACTTCTGAAGATGGGTTTGGTCCATATTGTGAGCGGTCTCTTTCTTCCTTTTATATTGGCGGTTCATTACAATTTTGACCATTCCACAATAAAAATTATATAATTTAAAGAATGAATGTACAATTAATTAATGTATTATTTCTATACTATTATAGAAAAGGTTGCGCAATTGTCATACTATTTCATGAATGTAGGTCCATCTCTCTCTCCCTCTCTCTTTTTCTCTCCTGATTTACAGGGAGGTGGTTTTAAATGAGTGCACCAGACAGAGCTGCTGCAGCTACATGCGCTGCATTTCCTGTTTGCTATGTTTGAGTGGCTGTTGACTGTAGATATCTGGGGACATTACACAAAGTGCCTGCATAGATAGCGTCCCATACAATGCCTCTCTGCCGAGCGTGACAATGTGCCATGCCCTTAAACCCATTACAAAATAAGGCATTACATTCCACTTTACCATCACCATTCCAGTACTGTGTTCACGACTCCAGAACCCCAATAAGGAATGCTGTCACTATCTGGCATTTTATTAAATAATCCTGGCATATCCACTACAAGTGTGTATGTATGTGTGTGTTTGTGCTGCATGCTTTTGAATCTGTGTTGTGTTGTTTGCCAAAAAGTATCATTTACACCAAAGCTCTCAAGGCAGAGAGAGAGAGAGAGAGAGAGAGAGAGAGAGATGGGGTGGGGGTGGGGGGAGAAAACAGCTTCTCTTGTGGCATGTGTGTCACCCACTCTATCCTAAAGCCTTTACCCCTCACATGCTTATCTGGCTCAGTCAAATGTATTTCTTATCAAAAAAAAAAAAAAAAAAAAAAAAAAGAGGGAAACCGTCTGACAATACGGCGTTATCAAATTTCTTCAGCCGAGCCCCGATGTCATTCAGGAGTCAGATGGTCTCTGCTTTGATTGATGGATGGGCTTCCTAACAAAATAAGGAAAAAAAACTGGGATCAACAGCTTTGCACCTCACTCCCCATCGGAGACTCGACCAAAACATTCCCCCGTAACAAAGGCAGGATTACGGATGCATTAGCTCTCCATCGACCAACGGGCCTCCTAGTCCTGTCAATACTTTGCACATAATAACCTGAAGCCACGATAAGGAAACAAAAGACGTGGGAGATAGGAGTGGGCCAAGGAAAAGAAATCAATGGGAAACAGGGGGTGGAGGGGCAAAGTTTTCTCAAAGACACACTGTCAGATCGGGGGAAGAATTTTCAGGCGAATTGGCCGGATAATGGCCTCTGACACGTGGACAATGAGCCCTACAGGCCCATCAGAGCTCAGTGGCCCGGTGGCCCCCGGCCCCTGATAGCCCCAGATAACGGGAGCGTGGAGAGTGTCCACTCAGCCGGGCACGAGGGCCCTGGCGCTGGGCTGGGCTTTCTCCGTGTCCACGAGCATCCCGAAGCCCCTGCACCACATCGCGGCGCATCTCGGCGTCTCCAGAACTCCTCCTAAGTGCACGTCCGAGGAGCCGTCCAGCATATCTCTGGTGCATTTTTTTCACACAAGACTTTCAATTACCGCATTAATCCCGCTCACTCGGACAGGGCAGCGGCGGTGGAGCCTGGGGGAAAATGTGTGCTCTGGCTTGGATGCATCTCTGAAATGCCCTCAGGGCCTGGATCACACATTTGGTCCTCTTTCAGGGAAACGGAGGCATCTCTGCAGGAGAAAAGTTTAGCCAGCATGCACGGACAGCATATTTCACAGGAGTTGTGAGAAATAAATTTGTTAATGTGGTCTTGAGAATTTTTTCATTGACAGGTGCCATAAAAGTAGCCCGAGTCTGTAAATAGCATAGAAGGACGAGAGAGAGAGAGAGAGAGAGAGAGAGAGAGAGAGCAGAGTCTTCCCAGCCCCGGCCTCACGCATCTTTAAATGGCACTTCAAGGTACTTCTAAATTCTGTGAAGGGTCGAGTCACAGACTGAATGAGTGTGGACCAAGGTAATTGTTTCAGCGCTCCTAATTAATTAATTTCCCCCTCCCCCTTTTCACCATTCCAGTTGTAGTGTTCACGTGGTGAATCTTGGGTGAGGGAAACACAGGTATTAATAAATAATTAAAAATAAGAAGCAGAGGAGGAGAGAAGGAGGGGTGGTGGTGGTGGGGGTGGGGGTGGGGGTGGGGGGGGGGTGTTGTCAGGCGCTGGAAAATTAATGCAGAATGAGAAAAGAGGCGCCACTTGTTCTGTCAGCAGAGGGCTGACATACAAAGACACAATAAACCTCGGAACAAACAGTCACTTAAAAAAACTAGCCAAGAAACAGTGAGCAAATTCAATTACAGAAGTAATTAGAAGATATAGGGCGAGTCTGCCTTTTGGGACTGTGCCAGAAAACATGAATTAATAAGAGTGAATAGGAGAAGGCCGGTGTAGTAATTAAGAGGCAATCACCTATGTCAATGAATACCTAAAAACAGGATGGAAAACTATTAATTCAGTGATCAAAAATATTTTTAAGATGATTAATGCAGCAAATTCATTTAAAAAGACTAATTTCTGGAAAGATAGCAAGACAATTGCACATAATGTGCTCCTTCTGGCATTTATATTGCTAATTAAATTTTGATAATTTGCTGAGGCATTTTCAAATTATCTGTAAAACAGCAAAGGCAGCATTTGCTAAATATTGTCTCTGCTGCACTGAACTGTGCTTTCCTGCACGGCAAAGATCACATATGGCAGGCAGGCCTCCACTGAACATTCAAAGTAACACTGACTGAGAACTTTATGCTTTTACTGAAACACTTATCAGTCTTTCTTTCTCTGAAACAATGGCAGCAATTAAATGACTTGATAAGAGTAAAATAAATAATTGTCCCTGAGTAACCTCCCATGAGGGAGCTATCATCCATGGCTGATAAATATTGTATCAGTTTAATGCATTTGTAAAGTAATTAAACCATTTACTGAAAATACTGAACTCTGAGAGATGAAAAGCTGGAGAAAATAAAGAGGTAATAGATAGGGAAAATGAAAAATTAATGAGCTGTTCTTAAAAAAATAGGTAAACAACATGCAGAACTAGAAGCTTACTTATTTAAAGCATTAAAAGTTTTCAGAATTCTCACTCTTTAAATGAATATTATGAATTACAAAAACATTTACTGAGTTTAATTCATTTGTGTTAATTAGATTTTAAATGATTTGAAATGTCTGTAAAAAAATATGTGGAATGATATATTTTAACAACAATCATCACTTGCACCAGAAGGGATTACATATAATATATATATATTTAAATATAATTTGACAGGAGCTTTATGAAGGCTTGATGTTCCACATTTTCTGAAATAAATGACTTTTTATCATCTGTGATTTTCTGAAATGAAATTTAAATAACATTTATCATATTTTAATTTCTCTCTCTGAAGAGGGGTAAAATGGATCCTAAATAACGTCCATGCCGATCTGAATTTTAAGTTTGAGATCTCGAAAGGGATTAGTTTATTCTTTCTTTCGCCAAATAGGGAGATTTCCCATACACACAAAATTAACATATTCATATGAGTTTGCCGCCCATGCCATTTTAGAACAGATATGAGGGTCCAAATTCCACTTAATATTATCAGGCCTGCAGATCTGGCCGAATAAAAGACCAATTGCCTGAGGTGCCTGGATAACACTAATATGCTTTCAAATTTCAGTGAAATACCAGTTCCATATTTACGGCATGAGGTATATCGTTTACTGCAGGGCCACAGAGAGCAGAGGGGGACTGGACGGCAGGGTCTTATCCGTCTGCACTTCAACCTCAATTATCACTTAAATGGACTTCATGCAAAAAGATGGCAGTGATGAGCGCAGCTGGCACGAGCATCATCACAGAGCCTCGCTCAAATCCAGCAGCTTAGACAAACAAACGGCAATGTGATGAGTGCCCCCGGATCATTAGCACGGCCTAATATCGCTGATGATCAAGCACTAGCTCCATTACAGCACAGAGATGGGGAAGTCTTCAGAGATGCATGGAGTGTGTTGAAATGGATTTGTCTGATTCACACATCAACCAGGATGCTTCATTTAAAAAAAAATGTGTGTATGTGGGGTCATTTTTGGTAAATGACTGTGATTAAGTGAAGATTACAACAACACGAGATGTCGCTCAGCGATATCTCTGAGAGAACATCTGCCATGCTGTCGGCGAGACCTGAGGGGCGAGAACTTTTGCCTCTTCAGTCTTAGCATCTGATTCACACCAGGCGTTGGTGGGATGCCAGCTCGCGGGCCATCTGGATCCCTTTAACCCGGGAGAGGACACATGTGGCAGCCAGGCACATTTCATTTGAGATTCAGCTGAATTCTCCTCTGCCTTTTGCTATTTCCTCCCTCTTTTTTCACCCTCACTCTCTCTCTCTCGGTTTTTTTCTTGCTGTCTGGGAACGTCAAGTGGTGCGATGCTCTCTCACACATTTCCTGCCTCTCACAAGTCAGAAAAATGAGCTTATCAAATTGGCATGAATTGCTCAAATTAAATCAACTTTAATTCTGCTCCAGGAGGAAGGAGGGAGATTGAAACACGGAGAACTTATGGCGGCGCCTGCGGAAATGTTTCTCCAATATCCTGTTGTGAGTGTTCACCTGTCAATATGAATTAGAACTTTTTTCAATGCTCCCCACCCATCACAATCCCTTTTTAGTGCAGCTATCGCCAAAACATCACACTGCTCCATAATATCACAGAAAAAACCCCTCTCCAATCTTAAGCAAATGCCTCCACCTGACGTAGTTCCCCATCACATGATGATTCATCAGCTGCTGTATGGAGGTGTTTATGTCGTCCTTTATGCCGACGCTCACCCTTGCTGTCAGGCCGGGGTCTAAAGACACTGCACTACCTGGCCACCGAGGACTCCGTCTCCCCATCCTGATTACCCGGCGCCTCTCCCCCATTGGTCAGCAGCGCCGAAGCCCTGCCAGGGAAATTGCAGTGTAGCCTTCGCCCTCCTTTTGTCATATCAAGCTCCGTATCCTCTCCTCTGGCCGCACCTCACGGGCTCCTGCTGGCTTTACCCAAATGACAGTGTTTTTGTGCAAGTAATGGTGCTCATTTTCCCAGCAGCACCCAGCAATGGCCTCACTTATCATCAGACATGAGGGGAGTTTGCTGCCTCCCAACCAACACCACAGACACACACACACACACACACACACACACACACAAAATCACAACACAACACAACACAACACACATCCACACTCCTATTGGCCCAGAAGTCTGATATAGGATTAGGTAGAGTCTTCTCTATTCAGAGGCCTATTTGCTGCCCTCCACCTCCACCTCACCCCACCCCACCCCACCCAAGACAACCCTTTAGTCTTCTCATGTAGGGGAAACATGATAAGCTGACACCCTTGAACATGTGAAGCAGTCAGCATAGAGCTGAAGGAATGGTACACGACTGTCACATCACAATGAGAGCATACACTACCCAGTGAGCACTTACAGAACCGTTACTCAGGTCAGGGCTGTTTTATCTTGTTAATACAGCATTTAATTTGATATGTTTTATTTACAGTCATATTTCTATTTTCTATTTAATTCATATAGTTTCGCTCTTATTGAAAGGGTGGACAGCAGACAGCACAGACACTCCTCCATATCAGTCTGGACCTCCAAGGAATAATTTGATTTCACACTGCATACTTCTCATAGACTTCTAAATGGAGGCTGCTCAATCATCCCAATCAGCTAAAGTTGGCTATTGCACAATATCAGGCTGTATAAAGATTCCATTCACTTTGGCCTATCCCATCTTCCTGGGAAAGGCATGACCCGTCCAAAATGTGCCAGAATTTCATCAGAACTGGACTCAACTCCATACGTCTTTATTTGGTGACAGTCGTGGCCTTTGTTGTGTGTAAGGCTCAGCGGTCTCTTTCTCCCTTGTGGGAGATTGGAATTGGACAACTGTTGTTGACCTCCAGGCTCTGGGAACACACGGGCCCTGTGCTGCCTGTCCGTGCTGCCTGCCTGCCTGCCATACCCTGGGGGATCGCTCTTCCCATCCAAGCTCCCTGGAGAGGGACCAGGAATCCCCATAATCCTGTAGTCAACAGTCAATCACACAAACAGACTCACACATACGCTCTCACACACACACACCACACACACACCACACATACGCTCTCTCACACACACAGGCACACACACACACACCACAAACACGCTCACAGACACACAGGCACACACACACACACACACACACACACACACATATCACACATTCGCTCTCACAGACACAGACACATACACACACACATGTCCACATAGAGAGACCACATTCAAATATTTACCAGCAAACATGCCCACACACACACACACACACACACACACACACACACACACAAACACAAACACAAACACACACACACAAACACACAAACACACACATCCTGAAACATAGTAAACATATTCTATTTGTTGAAATCTCTGGGTGCATATACTTGTTTTGCTTTTAATTTTCTTGTCACAAAGCTTTGATGAGATGATCAGGCCAACAAACACTGGGACTGCACACTAGATGCCCTCAACAATAATGGTATCAGGGGAAAAAATAACCAATGTTCACAACATTATTCTCTGATTACAATCTATGTCAGAGTAATATAAAATTAATGTTGGGGCTTTCAGTACAGAAACACACCACAAAAGTTATGATTTATCTATGTAAACAATCAGAGAAAATTCCAACAAAACAAAACTGACAACAAATTTTGACAGTGTTGAGGACTTAAAGGAAAAAGTGTCAGGCGCAGAGAATCTAAAGCCCTGAATCCTCTCAGCTGAAGGTATTGTTCTTCAATTAGCTGGTTATGTGATTTGCCCCTAATCCTATTTCCTCCTATCCCCTGTTTGCCACAGGGAACTGTTTCAAGTGCCGGACAGCCTGCACACTCTCCCACACACACACACATACCCTCCCTCTCTATTGCTCTCTTTCTCTCTCTCACACACACACACACACACACACACACACACACACACACACACACACACACACACACACATTCTCTCCCTCTCTGGTACGGGCATACAGACACACACACACACACACACACACACACACACATTCTCTCCCTCTCTGGTACGGGCATACAGACACACACACACACACACACACACACACACACACACACACACAGGATTCCCAGTGACACTTCCAGATCTGCAGAATTTGGCTGGACTGGTGGGTCGGCCATAGATCCTGGCCTGGGCGAAATCTGTTCTTTTATTCTGATATTACTGGCACTCTCAGCATGACGCCGAGGCTTGTCCAAACTGGCCTGGAGTGGGCCGACACATCCACTCAAGTTCCCCCCGCTCTAAACAATGACATGGAGAGCTCGCCTGCTCTCGTCTGCAACAACGACGTCCCAGCAGACTCCCGCTCCCTCAAAAACATCAAATAAAAGTCCACTTGTACTATTTATATCAGTATTTATACCGTGTGTGTAATGTAACGTTCATGTCACTGAATATGCTGTTCAATAGCTAAATGTCATTTTCATAGTTTGAATTTCTGTGCAAAATACAAAATGGCCAGGCACTTATCACGGTGTCTAAACAGAAATGGTTGGCGGATTCGGATGCCAGGCAGCTGCATAAATTCCTGTGGCGGGGGCCTCGGCGGAGTGCTGGGCAGGGGAGTGGGGGGCTTGGCTTAAGTCCGCGTGTGTTAATGTTGGGTAAATTCCTGATGGCGAGGTGGCGCCTGTCCCTGCCTGCTGACGCCTGGTGTGAGCCCAGGTCAGGGCCGCTGCTGCAGATTAAATCCCTTTTTTCTATCTGTTCCTCCCTCTCTCTCTCTCTCTCTCTCTCTCTATTTCTCTCTCTCTTTTCATCCCTTTTTCTCTGTCTCTCTCTTCCTTGATGCCCGTCTCTCCTCCTGTGTGGCTCTTTCACCTCTTTCCATCCATCCATGTTTTTTTTTTCCTTTTTCAACGCTTGCCCAGCAAGCGCAACGAAATAAGGGGATTTGCTCTCTCAGCCCTGAGGGTGGATGTTCTCACCACAAAAAGCGCCTTCGCAAATTGCACTTATTGAACAGCTAATTTGGCAGTCTCACTTCACGGGGGCTCAAAAAAAGAGGTGGGGGGGATGGTCCTAGAGAAGAGGAGAGGAGAGGAGAGGAGAGCAGGGGCCAGCACGAGCTAGCGGGGATGAACACAAAGCAGAAGAAACAAAAGGGCCGGCTCCTCTCCTCTCCTCTCCTCGGCAGGGCAGGCCAGAGGAGCCGTGTCACGCTGGGGTGGAGAGGAACAGGCGACAGGATGGAGGTAGGTGGATGAGTGTGGGGAAGAGGGGGAGGTAGAGAGATGAGTGTGTGTGTGTGTGTGTGTGTGTGTGTGTGAGAGGGGTGTTGGGTCTACTGGATGAGCACTAAGCATGGGGGTCTGCCTGCCTGCCTGGGCCTCCTTTGTTTCCTGAGCAGCACCTTCATTAGCGGTGGGGCGGTCAGGCTTGGAGAGCAGGACGCCAGCAAGACACTGCTCATTAGCCAAACTTTTAATGATAACTCAAACGTTACCTCATATAACTGATCATTTCTAACAAACATGGCCACTTACTATGGAAGCAAGCAGCTGCAACCAAACAACAATCGATCTGTCATACCATAGCAGAGAAGAGGTTAAATTAATGCACTGTGACTATATGAATGACTATATAAACACACACACACACACACACACACACACACACACACACACACACAGGCAGGGAGACAGTGGGAAAGTTCTGTCACTTCAGTTTAAAGACAAAAAAAAAAACCACGCAAAACTAAGTGCTGAGCAGTCCAAAGAGAGGGATAAATGTTGTTTTGAAGCCGCCTCACACGTAAACTCAATTCCAGTGATCAAAGCCAGGCTTTTTCACATGCTGTAGCTGATCAAAGGAGCATTGGGATAAAGGCTCATAAAACACTAAACATAAATAAACAGAAGCCTTTAAAAGAGCTTAATAACACTCTGAAATGCAAATTGGTGGTTCAACCACACTGACAAACTATGTGTGAACTATGTAACTTCATAAAATGTATGAATTATGTCCAAAAAAGTATGCACAATTGATGTTTGTGGTGGTACACAATTAATAAAGTGAAATAGGGGTTCACCTAAGCTAGTGATAGTAAACAGTAAACAAAAGTAGTGATCAAGGAAAATATACATATGGTTATGGTTATGTTACGCTTTTGTCCAAAGCAAATATATATTATTTATATACATATATTATTTTCTGTTTTTATTAGATGAACTATAAATATGATTACTGGTCATGCCAGTCTGAGTGCTTATTACTAAAATATTAATTCAACAGTAAGGTAAAGGAGTAAAAGATATGTATTGACACCAAGCCAGTGACAGAAAATACTGCAATGGAAATAAACTCCTTGTAGTGTAGTGTCATTTGAGTGTCCCTATCTGTCCACAGAGGCAACTTCAAAAGGAAGAAGTTTGAATCAATCTGAGGCATCAGCCCCCATTGCGCCCATCTGCAGCCTTAATATCCACGCCACAAAAACAGGCACCCAAAACAGATCGTGCTGCTTTTTGGACCGCAACACTCAAGGGGGAACATAAAAGCTGGTGCATTTACTGGCCGCGAGGCGCACCAGCACCACACTACATTAACATCCAGTCCCCTTTCAGAACCACGTCGCCAGCTTGCACTTTCCACAACTTGCTCTTTTGTTCCCCCACTCACTTAGAGTGCACGTAATGGCCAAGATGGGTGATGAGCAGGCGTGCAGGGGGAGGGGGCTGGGGAGAGGACACACACACACATGTACACACACACACACCACACACACACACACACACACACATGCTCACACACGCAAACACGCGCATGCACACACTCATGCTCACACACACGGACACACATTCAACAAAGAGAGTCCTAAAAAAAGCAGCCCTGAGATGCGCTCGTCCACTGGCCAGACCTGTGGGGTTGGGGGCAGCATCTTTAGGGGCTGCCCAAGCGGCACTAACCTCCACTGTCCGTGCCCAATCAGGGCTATTTTTTCCAGCCGCCGGGGCTCCAGCATCCCTGCCTTTACACTACACTGGAAACCCTTTGTACTAATTGCTAGATTGTACCAGATTTTCTAGTTCAGTTCCACCCTATAATTGACTGACAATGATGGGCAAGGAAGGGGAAAACTTCAGACTCCAGCAACCGTGCAGGGCCATGGAGCAGAAATGAGTGTGGAGTGTGTGTGTGTGTGTGAGTGATAGAGAGAGAGAGAGAGAAAGAGAGAGAGAGTGGGTATGAGAGTGTCTGTGTGTGTCTGTGTGTGTGTGTGTGTGT